>NC_056728.1:301647305-301817305 GCF_019279795.1 Protopterus annectens
TTGGCAGTGCCATGATTGCTCCCCAGGCTAGTGAAAGCGGATAACATATGCATTCTAAATCTAGAGCAATTTATAATAGTTTTTCAATCTTACTCACAAACACTGGCTAATCTACAATGTATATACTGTACCTGTGTTCTATGTATGTATTCTACCTACATTCCAAAGTTCAGCTGTACACCACAAATCTATTACTTACCTTTATTTTTAAAATTAATATCTTTTTTGATTGTTCTCTCCACTGTAACTGTTTGTGCCACATGCCACTGTAAAAACATATCTCTAGTAATTTGTGTGTATACTGATTATGTCTAAATAACTAAATGTGTCTGTAATTTTTCTTTGTGGAGCTTTTCTCCCCGGGCCTCTGCTGAAAAAGGGCCTTTTCGGCTCAGTCAGACACCCCCGGTTAACAAATGTAAAATAAAATAAAATAAAAAAAAGAAATGAGACAACTTGATATGAGACAAACCTACAGTATAAGCACAATGATGGTACAAGAGATACATAAGCAGAAATAAAGCATAGCTAAGCATAGTTAAGCATTCACTAAGTATTCAATTTCCATCAGCAGTAGGGTTTTTCAAAACCGCTGTAAAAAACAATATTATAGTACTTGTAATATAGAGTGAAGAAAGCAGGAGGAGTTATGTAATGCAGGTGCATAGCCAGTTTTTCATTAAGTATGGTTTAAGTAAGTTTTTAAAATGAGAAGACGTAGTGGCAGAAGTCAGAGCAGAAGGGAGGTTATTCCAGTTTTAGCTATGGTGTAAGAGAACAGTGCTTTTCCTGCAGTATTGTTGGCTCTAGAGGTGCAGAGGAGTAATTTGTCGGAAGAGTGGAGAGGATGACTGGTATTATAGTGGGTGAGGAGTTGGCCTAGTGCTGGGGTTTTTTCAGGATGTTTTACAACATTGTAAGCAGTGACTAGCTGGTAAAAGTTTAGTAGTTGGGGAAGTTCTAGCCATTGTAGTTCCCTTAGAGCCTGGCAGTGGTGGGTGCTGAAGGTGGAGTTGTTAGCAAACTTAGCTATTTTATTATAACATGACTCAAGTCTAGCAAGGTCAAGTTTTCTGAGTTGGGTAAGGAAAGGTGCAGCATACAGTAGAGTGGATAATAGGTGAATTTGGGCTAGGGTAATTCGTGCTCGTTTTGAGAGGAATTTCCTATGTCTGTATAGTGTGCTCATTTTTTTATGGACTTTTTGATAGTTTGCGAAATGTGAACATTGAAGAGTAGGTTTTTATCAATTTCAATGCCTAGGAGTTTGATGTGGTTAAAGGGAGAAATAATGGTGTCATTTCTGTAGGAGATGGAGAAGGATATAGGGGTACACGTGGTTTTATTGGGGGTGAAAAGTAGCAATTTATTTTGTTAGTGTTTAGGATAAGTTGGATCTGAGTGATCCATCTTTCTACAGAGGTAAAGGATTCCTGAGTGAATTGTTGTAGAGTGGTAATTGATGGAGCAGAAAAGATAAGAGTTAAGTCGTCTGCGTACTGAACAAGTGAACCATGCTGTGTGGTGGTGTGGAGATTATTGGTAAATATGGAGAAAAGGAGAGGGCCTAATATTGAGCCTTATGGTACACCTATGGTAGCTGGGAGCAAGGGGATAGTACACCTTGCCATTGGGCAGATTGCTGCCTATCAGATAGGTATGGCTTCTTATGGTAAATATCTCATTTTTTTCTTCATTACACTGCCAATATTTCAGTGCTTATTGTTTAAACACATTTCCATACCTTTCTAAGACAGGCATCAAAAATATGTCAATGTCTGTTGAAAAGTAGAGACATCCAGCTAAAAGTCTGAACAGCTGGTTAGATTAAAATGTACATTCCTAAGAGCAAACCTTTCCCACTTCCAGTATGATTGCTAAACCTCACCACTCAGAATCACAAATTTAAAAAACAGGAGTGACATAATTACATATCTAAGAGCAAACCCTTCTCACTTCCAGTCAATTTAAAAAATGGGAGGGGCAAAATTATGGAAATATGTAATTTGATATGAGACAGATGGCATGAGAATACTGGAAAGAGAAAGTGGATGGACAGCCTTTAAAAGGACAGAAGTTCAAAACAAAAGCAGTTAATTAACTAAAGCAGTCACAGAAGTTTGCAGGTATGCTATATATCCCTTTTGGAAAGACCAGTGAATGTAAGTAGCTCACACTGTTCTCCTGTCTTGAGAACAGCAGATCTACACATCACACGCTCTGTAAGGAAACAGCAGAAATACTCAAATATCAATTCCCATGCAACTTTGCTTAAAGAGGAGAAATAAGGAAAGTGCCATGCCTGAAATCAACAGCTTTCTTACCACACAATATAGGCACCTGAGGGCTCCCTGCTGTTATAGGCTTATTGCAACAACTACAGCAGCAAACACAAATAGTGTTACTATATATCAGCATAGTAGAAATAATGCTGAACTATGAAACAACTGTTGTCACAAACTTTCATATCTTACTAACCCACTACATCCCATTAAAACTGCATCGGCATGCATTTCTAGAACAACTACCTACTTCTACTCCGACTTCTACTTCATCACATGCATCAATACTTAAGTTATTTTTTAATTTCATAGTACAATCTTATCTAGCTAGTAAACACTGAAGGTGAGAACAGTACAGGGCACTGTCTTTACTCTTAAGTATCCCTCATAACTATGTTCCACTGAATCTTAACTCACTCACTCTGAGAGTATATTGTATTTATTTCACTTTCCCCTCTTCTCCTTACTAAACCAACATATGCAATGAACTGTTTTGTGCCTATTAGAACTGAATTGTTTGGCATGAATGCTCCATTTTAAATCCAGATCTTAGTCCAGTACAAAAACAAATTGCAAAGTCTGGTAGAGTTTTATCGAAACTCTGTAATTTCATATAAAGCATCAGTTTGTCTTTATTTCCAGCTACATTTTGATAGAAAGCAATTTCCTCAACTGACTAAGCATCTAAATTCTCAAGGTTTCCAGATCCCCTTGGTGCAGACACAGTTGCAGTTTTCTTCTTTTTGGTGAAGTGCTTGGGCTCAAGTCTGTCAAAGTACCGATTTAGCTTTCAATAAACATAAATAAATAAATGCATTAAAATCACACACACAATGCCTGAATCCCACTATGGACCAGTTTGATAATATTGCCACAATTTTGGGAAACTTCAAGCAGCCAGAGAATGACAGTATTGATTAGCTTTTCCATACTTTGTAATATTATGAAGCACACTCTAAACATTTTCTACCTTATTTTGTTGCTATTTGAAGGGTACACATTCCAAAGTAGCTAACACAGTATTTTAATTAAAAAAAAAAGAATTGAGGGCCAAAAAATTATTGCATGTCAGATTTTAATAATTAATTGGTAGTAAATAGTGAAGCAGAAAGTTGGAGCATAACTTAAAATTGGTAAACACAAATAAAAGCAAGAGGGTACACTGGACAGGTATCAGAAGCATGTCCCTTATAATGTTTTCTTGTCCACTTGCTACCAGCTGATCATCACTTGTGATCAGTCAGCTCATCTGGTCTCTGTAAGACAGCACCAGTGATGGAGTCCGTCTTACACAGCCATCGGGAGGTGAGCACCCACATCACCATGAGGTCCAACTGTGGTCTACCCCTGCAAGTGATTGTTCCTATCCACATACTAAAGAGGTCTGCTGCCATCAGCTTGTTAGGTGAATCCCACCAGGGTAGGAGAGATGCTGTTTGACACTTCCTCCTGCCTCCTTCTGCCTGTCTGTTCCTGCACTCAAGCTGCTAGCTGAACTTAGATTGTCTGCATGATAGCAAGACTTTAGACTTCTACACTGCAAAGTTAGGCTAAAGCCCTCTATAAATTGCTTTTCTTGAGCTCTGTAGATCCTTCCTTTCCTTTTACAAACCAGTCTGGGAAGTTGATAAAATAGAGAAGGAAGTGGTAAGTCCTGTAATATTCAGTATTGCATCCAGACTCCTTCTGTTCACCAACAAGATGAATCATCATGACCTAGGCATGTCATACTCTGTTAGTCTTAAGCAGTGTTGATTGGAGTTGTCTCTGTTTCTTCCTCATAACCTATTTCAGATGACATTATGATTCTAGGATTTAATTTTTGTGAAAATCATCAGGATTATGACTTCAACCTCTCTGTAACCCAGTATGTATAACACACACACACACACATATATATATATATATATATATATATATATATATATATATATATATATATATATATATGTTTTACTATTAAAAATTACGAAATTCAAAATAAATTTTGTACCTAACTGTCGACAATTAATGTTGAATCTGCAGATTTTCAACTATTCAGTTAGTCGTAAATCTGCAGTAATTGCCGAAAATGTCGAATTCAACATTTTAAGGCAATAATGACAATGCCACCCTTGCCATACATCCCGAACTACTACAACTAACATCCCATTTATGCAAGTGGGAAAGCTCCCCTGCATGCCTCTGTGGGGGCCTGCGTCCCCAACCCCCTCAGCTATTTATTCTGACTCCAAAATCACACTACAGTGAGGAAAGGGATGTATTTCCCTAACTGCACTGTACCGCAATCTCTGTACATCCCCTTGAACGTTTATATTTGCAAATGCACAAGACATTCGCAAATATAATGTTCAAACATTTAGAATGTACTCACATGAACTATTCAAACATCTGTAGTTCAAATAATTCATAGGCATACATTCCAACAGAGACATTTTAATAGTAAACCTATAGTTTATATATATCTATATATATATATATATATATATATATATATATATATATATATATAAAAATGTCAGTATGAAAGGATAATGCGTATCGCTTAGCCACAAACCTGATAGCAGCTTAGTTATAGACTCAGGAGACTAGATGGATGAATAATAGCTGCCGTTAACCAACTGATCGCAGTAGTACAATTGCCGCATATAACAATCAAAGGAAGGTTGCGCCAGCTGGCGGTGTACTCATAGATGATCCAAAAAATAAATGTAGCTCATAAAACAGAGACGATGATGTTAAAGGCTACAACAGAACACAACTGCTCCAACGCTGTGTACAATTAAATCCATTATCCCTTCATACTGACATTTTACATACGGTGACTGTATGTCTTTCTGTCTACCTTGGATTTTCTAATTTGGAGTCAACTGGTTTCATTGTATATTTCTTTGCACCTTTGGGAGGCTTCCACGATATATATATATATATTTATATATATGGCACTACTAGTACTGGCTTTGTACCTGAACTGATAAACAATAGTTATTCACATATATAGTGTCCATAATGCAACAGGTAGCACTCTTGGCTTTGGTGCAGAAGGCTGTGAGTTCTATTCCCACATTACAATGATAGATTATTAACACTGTAGTGCAGCATAACAGGGGTGCTGCAGTCCAGAATATGCTGTCCTTTGGATGAGACTTTAAACCAGGGCCCCATCTGCTTGAGTTGGTGGTAGCTCAGGTAGATGTAAAAGATCCCAGAGTACATATTGAAAAGACATAGGGAAGTTCACCAGCACCCTGGCCAAATTTCCTCTATTAGTATAAATACCACTTTTGTTTCCCCTGAAAAGAGGCTACTAGTCTAGTGGGACTAACTCAGTCAACAAAGGATAAATAAATATTTTCATTGTGTACAGCCTTGTGATACTCTGTCCCACCTCAAGTGTCTTCTCTGGATCCTTTATTCACAGAATGCCTCATAAACCTATTAACTTATTAATGTATTTATTCAGCACACAAAGTTGACTGCTACCTAGCTGCTGACTTCACTTTGCCCTGATTCTCTCCTTTAACTTACATGCCCCTTGTCTTTTCCACTTGCAAATTAAGTAGGTGCCCGGCTGACTTTCCAGAAGGCTTTTACTTCCCATGGGTTCTTTTATTATGGTAGTAACCCTTCCTCCCCTACTTGCCATGATGTTGTACAAGCACCAGCCACTGTAACAGCCTAAGAATTTTGCATGTGTTTCCCCACTTATCTTTTGAAATAGTTGGACATATTTCTGTGTCTCACCCTTATTGACTATGTATCCTTTATCATCAGCAGTGACTGCTCCACTTGCACCCCAGCACCTTATCCACCTTCCATGGCTCCACTGCAGAGATAACAACATATGCTTTTTATTCTTCTAGTTTCACCTAACACTGAACTCCACTTAATAAATTAAAAGGCGTATTGGTGAAACTTCTTTCTCTTTCTCACATCTTCTGTCTCATTTGCTGTCATTTCACCCTTCCTATACTTTAATATCCACTTCATTACTCCTGTCTTTTTACCTATGAACGTTAGTCCCACATTTGTCTTTGCCAAATGACACAGTATCATTCTGCTCAATATGCTTGTTTTCTGTTTCATCATAAGCTAAATAATTCTTCATACCTGTTATCTCCCAAATTGGAATGCTCCCAGAACAAAAAAATTACTGAGTATGACCGCTGCAGGAATATATATTCTTCTAGTCCCTTCTACATAGATTTGAAAATCAGTGTTTTTTTTTCTTATCTTCCCCTCTTCCCTTCTTTCTGCATCATCCCATATAAAGGCAGTAAAAATTAAGTATGTGTGTTTGTTAACCAGGGTAGAGCAGCTCCCAGGAGCACTGATTAAAGATAATGTATAAAGTTGTTTTGTACAGCTTCATTTTTGCAATAATTAAAACTTTTTCCTATAAGGAAAGCATTCTGATTCTAAAGTATGTACGTTTTAGTTTTTTTTTTCCATAGGACCTATATTTAATAAGCTTAATAAACTTTTGTTTATATTTCCTGTAGGCTGAGCAGGTGGGTATGCATTCCTCATACTAAGTCACATTTTCCTGCATTCTAATGATGTGATATTGGGAGGAAACAGCTTGTAGTAGGTAGGTATGTATTCTGTAGTCTGCTGCTGATTTCGACAAAGTGACATAGACTGCAGCACAATCAATCAGTCACTCAGTCAAGCAAGCAGACAATAAATCAGTAACTAACGAAATGTATTTATATTCAAAAAAAGTAACAAAAACAAAAGGGAACATGATAAGACTCCTAGTAAAATGTATTGCACTTAACACAGAGTTAATAACACAGCTATAATACTGTAATAAATAGTTCTCTATCATGGATGATCACTTTTAGGAATAAAACTAGGTGAATGTGAAACTCCTCAGTGATAGCCTACATAGAAGTATATTTGCATGTGTTATATGAAAACTGGATTAGTACTGGAAAGGAAAATATACATTGAACTTAATGGAGTTCTTTGCAAAGTGGAAAGTCCACCTGTATGAGGCACCAGGTACTGCAAGTTTTACCTGGTGGGAAGCCAAAATACCTGCTGCACTGATTTTCATATATTTGTGAAGATGTTAGGTCAATGTCAGAGATTTTGAAGCCATTCACACATGCAGTTTGGTGTAACAAGTCATCTCCAAAACTTCTTTAGGGGGCAGGGCACAGTAGACTGTTTTCAAAAGTAGATTTAATTCCCTGGTGGGTCAGTGGCACCTCAAACCCATCCTCATCTTGGATGAAGAGAATTCAGGTATGATGACTATGCTGTCCTACATGTGGAGCTCCTGCATTTTACAGAGTTTAGT
Source organism: Protopterus annectens (assembly GCF_019279795.1). Classification (NCBI taxonomy): domain Eukaryota; kingdom Metazoa; phylum Chordata; order Ceratodontiformes; family Protopteridae; genus Protopterus; species Protopterus annectens. Next base: position 301,654,896 of record NC_056728.1, read on the forward strand.
CATGCAACTACACCTCAATGCCAGATCCTGTTATGGATGGTAATACCAAATCTGATAAACACACTGCTGTACAAAATAATGTTATCCAGAATGATTGGCTGTCAAAATCTTCAGGTAAACTCAGTCTATGTTCAAAACCGATAATAAGAATGTCATAGAATCGTATTACCTATTCCTGGCATAGCATGACTTCCTTCAGTTCCATACTTCAAAGTATCGAATTACAACATGTCTGATCCTTCATGAAATCATCCTCAGAAGGTGCCACCAGATAAATCAGAATCAAGAGGTCATGGAGCAGCTGCTCAACATACAGCAGATACAAACAGAATTTTATTAAACTTAATATGTATAGTTTAACTGATCAAACTAAAGTAGAACTATATACTATAGAATCAAAAAGGTAGCTTTTCATGAGGAGAGCATAATGAGGCATTTGATAATGTGTCCCATCCTTTGCACATTTCTAAATCAACAGAACTTAATCTGTCCCCATCCACTATCTCTTGGTTCAGCAGCTACCTGTCCAATAGGCAGCAGTCTGTTAGATGGCTTTCTACACTGCCCCCTCCTCTGCCAATCACCATAGGTGTGCCCCAAGGCTCCATTTTAGGACCTCTTCTGTTCAACATTTTTACTAACAAGCTTTACAAATCCTGCCCCAACTCAACTCTCACCCAATATGTGGGTGATTCTACAGTCATCACTTCCTTTAATTATTTGTCAGACCTGCTTTCCAAAACCTAGCAAACGTTCACAAATACTGAGATCTGGCTAACCAATAACCAACTAATACTCAATGCTAAGAAAACTAAACTACTTCTATTTCTGCCTAAATCACACTCTCATAACACCTCACCCTTCACTATCACCTCATTAGACAACACCACCATCAATGTTAAATCCCATACCAAACTACTAGGGGTCATAATTGATGATAAACTAAAGTTCGACCTTCATACAAATTACTGTATCAAAAATACTAACCAAAGGCTTGGCTTACTATCATCATTCTGGATCATCTCTTTCCATTTCTTCCTATCCTCTGCATCTTGCTCTGTATTCCTCTTACCTGGCAGCTCCATCCTTAGCATCTTTTCCAATATACCCATCATCCCTCCTCAGCACATGTCCAAGCTTTGTCTCCAAACTGTCCAACATGAGCTGACCCTCTAATATACCGATTCCTAATCCTATCCATCCTAGTCACACCGATTGCAAATCTTAACATCTTTAACTCTGCCACATCCAGCTCTGACTCCAGCCTTTTGTCAATGCCACTGTCTCCAACCCATACACATTCACCATTACTCTGAACTGTTGATCCCAAGTACTTAAACTCGCCACCTTTACCAAACTCTACTCCTGCATCCTCACCATTCCTCTACCCTCCCTCTCATTTACTCATTAAGGCTTGGCTTACTATACTGTAACAAAAGAAATCTCACACCAGAGGCAAGAAGGTTACTCTTTCTTGCTTATCCTCTACCTTATCTCTTCTATGGCTCCCAAATCCTTACTAACCTACAGGCAATACTACCAGTGGCAGCTGGTGACTTCAAATTAAGGGAGGCTGCAGAAGAGAGCTGAATGGGTGGGGCCAATGGAAAGGGGTGGGGCAACTAAAAGAGGTGGAGCTATGCTCAAAACCACAACAACTGGAACTTTAAATACGCTGTCCTAGGTGCCAAACCATCATTACAAGAGTCCAATCAAGACAAAATGAAGTGTAGAAAAAAATATTTCAATGCATTGGTTACATGACAGCTTATTTAATATCTAGATGGAAACACAAAGGTTGTGAGGCATGAAAAAATAAATTACTTTTTAAATACATTACTGGAATGCCAGTCAAAATCAAGTATAAAAAAAACAAGCAGCACTCAAGTCAAACCTCTTCTCCTTGCAGTGCAGTTCCAATTATAATTTATATTCAGCTTTATAAAATTACCAAGTAACATGCTGAAAGTAGCAATCTGTGATACCCCCACTTGTAAAAATGCTTCTTATCCAAAAAAGACCTACTGCCTGACAACAACTATCTGCTTGTTTCAAGGGGAAGACATGATCAAAGTAAAAAATGAACAGCAAACAAGAAACAAGCTCAAGATAAATCGCTTAAAGGATCACTGCACAAGTTATGGACCACACATAATAGAGTTAGCATTCTGTTTAGTTTATGGGTAAAGCCTGCAAAGATGACTGCAAGTCTCCAACAAAATGTAATGAGCTTCTGAAAATACAGTAATCCTGTCCTTTATTACAAATACTATCAAATGCATTTCATTACCCAAGGCTTATACATTATCTAGTTATGTAAATATTATCTGCATGGTAACAAAAAAGGCTTTCAATATTGGTAATTCTTTAACAGTATGCTTATTAAAACTTACGTGCATCTTACAATCTCTGACAAGCTTACCTGATGGTCATTAAAGCATTGCTACCTAAACACAGAGCAACAGGGCACTGCGACAGCATGCCTTTTCTAAATAATAATAAGCATAAATCAACAGTATAAAAATATGACAGAAAACCAGAACATTCTGCAAACTCAAGGACAGATGAAAAGCCACTGCCGTACTTGTGTCCCCCTTGGATTGGGGAATACTCTGCGCACTTACACTGCATAACTGCTCCTTGCCTTGCTTGGACACATCAAGAGTCACTGCATGGGGGAGTGGGGGGGAACAAGTGTGTCACAATTTGAAATGTCTCTGGCTGATGGTGATAGCTCTGACACTCATACCTCTCAACCTCAGAGCAAGAAATCTGGACAAAGCCATACACAGAAGTGGGACACAGGCCCAAAAACAAGGACAGTTTTTAAATATTGCTCTTATAAACTTAGAAAGATAATAGAATAGTAGTAGGTCTTGCATTAGTATGAATTTTCTGAAGGGTATGACATCTGAAACTCAAATGTCTGCCATTATTTTCTAACTTCAGTCTTTAATGATTTGCCACTAATTTGACAGAAAACCACAATTTTATGAAAAATGGACCAGAAATGTGATGCAAAAATATAAATTGACACACAATACAGCTGGGAACCTGTCAAAGAAGTGACACCTTTTTAATATTAGTATTGTTAACTTGAGCAGCTGACAAAATTAGAGAATCTACACGCATTTCTGAAATAAAAGTAATCTATAACTCTGATCATTACAGTTATTTATAATTGTAAATCCTCCATGTTTTCTTCCAAAATTGCTATTTTGCAGAGGGATTATTAGGGGGAGCGCAACATTTTGAGCCAAAATTGGGGATAGTTGAGAGGTTTGGATATCCCTAATTCTATAAAGCGATTTATTTGCATGTACCTCTCAACCTCTTAATGCAGGAAATCTGGACAAGGCCAAATATATTGGGGGAACATACAAACAGTACTGAAAATTGCTCTTGTATGAACTTAAGACAGTTGCTAGAATAACAGACAGTTGGTAGAATAACAGGTCTTGCTTTAACATACATTTTCTGAAGGTTACAACATCTGAAACCTAATGTCTGTCATTATTTAGTGACTTCATTCCTAAATGATTTGACAGAAAACCACACATTTTATGAGGAACAAACCAAAAATAAGAAGCAAAAATCTACTCATTCTGCACAAATGTGGACATTTGAGAGGTATAGTTTAGCCAGGGCTATCTTGAGTTTGCTGCCCCACCCCCACACAAAATCATGGTCGAATGGAGCCTCTCCCCTGCTGCCATTCCAATGCCCCATTCCTTGGTTATTTTGCCCCATTTACCATAAACAATAATGTGCATACTGCTTTACTTCTGCAATGATTTGGATTTTATTTGAAAGTTTTATTTCGCATTTTACAGCACTAACACTAATAAATATCTGCTAAACAAAGCAATGCAGTCTCACAATGAAAATAGACTTGCCATTAAAACTTCTCTGCCCTTGAAACTCGCATTCATTGAAATAGCATTGAAACCCACATTCAAAGAAAATATATTTTGCCAGTGGCAGATAAAAATGAACTTTGTTTTCAAATCATAGGCCCCTTGCACATGAAACATACACATGCTCTTTGATATACCTTCCTGATTGTATTAAATTACATTCCTTGCACAATACAGTAGAGTTGTTAGAGGATGTTTTAAATTTATTGTTGTGAACATTTTTTCCAGTAAACAATGAAACAAAATGCATGAACCAATAATGACAAAACTGCCCAGTTCAGAACATTTCCATCATAAAAGTCTACTCAGACTTTTACAGTCCACCAATATCAGTAAATATGCACAATCTCTGAAGTAGTAAAAGTCATCTAAATAATTCTGCACTAAATAAATCTGTAGCTAATGAAGAGGTTGCTGCTAGCAAACAACTTTATACTTCATTGTTTCATCTACAAATAAAGTGTCTGTTGTCCTTGAGGAATAAATTGCTTATGTTGCATTAAAAAATGATAAGCTAGTAATATTGAAATAGGGAATGGATGGCAAACTGATAGGTTGATAATTACTAGGTATCTTCACCAAAAAGGACTGCAGCATCCACCCCCCTTTACAACACAGTACAGTAATGCATCTATTTACTGTGGGAGTAGAACCCACAGCCTTCTGCATCAAGAGCAAGTATACTACCTGTTGTGCTATTAACAATGCAAGCAGACTCATAATAAGCAGCACTAATCTTTTGTTCCCCTGCAGCTCTCAGCTCCTTGTAAAATCTACTAGACACTCAGCTGTATCTCTGAACTTTGCAGCACAAGAAGTCTGGAAAAAGCCAACATTTATGGGGGGGGGGGTCAAAGCCCACAAATCACGGACATATTTTAAACATTGCTTGTATAATGTTGGAAAGTTGCTAGAATAAAATGCTGTGTTATCACCAGATATATCACTGCCAAGTCTGGAACCCAGGACCCTGTGCAAAACAGTCAGAACAACATACCACTATGCCAAACCAGCTGTTTTGTGAAAAAAAGAGGAAGACTGAAACTTAAATGGCTACCATTTAGTGAATTCAGTTCTCACCATAGCTCTCAACCTTAGCACAAAAAACCTGGACGAAGCCAATAATGGGGGAATACAGTCCAAAAAATAGGGACAAATTTCAAATATCCATCTTATAAACTTAGAAAATTGCTAGAATAAAAGGTTTTGTGTTACCATGTACTTTCTGAAGAATATGAAGTCTGAAATTCAAATGCCTGTCATTTTTATGGTTTGTTAACCAGGAAAATCCGACTTGTAACAAAAGCCAATTTTCAGTACAGGCACAGGGAGAAACACTCCAGACACATGTCTTTGTAAGATGAGAGGACATGCTGACTCCACACAGAAGGTATCCCAGCCAAGAATCAAACCAAAGAAGCTGTAGCTGTCAGCCAACAATGTGACCACTGCACCACTGACTGTGTAAGGAAACAAAAATGCAGAAACCACAGATTTTAAGAGGAACAGAACAGAACAAATATGAGGCAAAAATCTGTACTATGATTGGAGGACATGCAGACTCCACACAGAAAGCACCCCAGCCAAGAATCAAACTAGAGAAGCTGTAAATATCAGGCAAGAATGTTACCCCTGCATCACTGACAGACTAACAAAAATATAGAAACCACAGATTTTATGAGGAACAGAACAGATCAAATATTAGGCAAAAATCTGCAATTTTTTCACAAATAATGGTGGGTAGGGAATTCAGGTCCTTGCCAGCTGCATACAAGGTACAGGGTTCAAGCAAATCTGCCCTGCAATCCTCTCTGCTGACAAGCAAGTGCTTGTGATTGGTCCAGTGCACCTTACCTTAGATATCCATTGAGCAATTGGTCCAGCCTGCTGCTGCTGCAGTCCGGAGTGCCTCCAGTCTGTGATTTCACCACTGCACAGACTGCTGGGCATCTCAGGGCAGAGATGCCTTTCCCCCTATCTAGACTGCAGAGAAAGCAGTCTGAGAGCATGCGCGGAGTACTTCTGGGAATTACAGGAATGTGCTTTTTTTTGTGTTTCTTTATTTTTTTTTTGTTTTCTAGGTGGGAGGGCTGCAGTCCTGCAGTCCTATAGCATGAGCCACCCCTGAATACTACTGAATGAGATAGAAAATACATATCACAAAATAGCTAGATTTGCCGCCAACACTCAACCTAAATCCCATCACTGCTTGGCTTTGAAAACACTGAACTGGCTTGAGTTCTCCAATCAACTTCTTTTCTATCAACTTAATATTATCCACTCAATCCTCTACAAGCCCTCCTTCTGCCCTAACATCTTCAACATCTTAAATTACTACCTCCCAACCAGAAAACTTAGAAGCACCAACCAAAACCTCCTTGAGATCTATAAACCTAAAAAATCAATTGGTGAAACCCTCTACAACTATCTTCCCTCTATCCACTGGAATAAGCTACCTTTAACAATCAGATCTATTGCACAGCACCTCCCATTTAAAATTGCCCTAAAAGTCCACTTTACAAATACCTTGACTTGCTCCTGTATACAACCACTGAGAACTTAATCACCTCACCCTCTTTGCATACATCCCATTCTCAATCTGTATGTATTTCTCGCTACAGAACTCTAACTCCTAATACCTTTTTCACTCAATTTCTCCACTACTCATATTTACCTCCCTCCCTTCTTTTCCCACTTAGCTTACTCCCTTTCTCAGATTTCACTTGATTCTAATTACTACTACTCTCCTCTCTTATTTACAAATTAAAAAAAAATCTCAAATTTTTCCCACTTTTATCCATAGCCATACTTTTTCTATCACCTGCTCTGTCTATCAACTTCCCCTCTGCTTCTGATTACTGATGCACATGCTTTAGCTTGTAAGATCTAAGATTTGATATACAGTACCTCTATACTCTTTTCTTAAACTCTGACTTAATTGTCATTACTTCCCCTCTATATGGTGAATTCCTTATGTATTGGAGATATATGAAAGACTTTAACATTTAGTTTTATTGCCTTTTTTTGTAACTAACACCTTTAAACTATCATGTTACAAGTGTGAATCCAAGCATTATAATGCATGTTTATATTACCTCATGCATACTATATTGTTTGTAAACATTTTTTATGGTGTATGTAATACTTTGTGGAGCTTTTCTGCCCGGGCCTCTGCTGAAAAAGGGCTCAAGCTCAGTCAGACATTCCTGGTCAATACATGTCAAATAAATAAATGTCAAATAAATAAATACATGATTACAACAAAAAGATGTGATAAGAAAACCTTTAAACAGGATTTTTAAGTAAGCAAAGGGACATTGTAAGAAGCACATGCAAAAATTCTGCAACATATAGCTATATCAGTAATAGCTTTATTGTTCTCTTCTTTGTCATCCTAACCAAGAAATGAACAGCTGTGGAACTAAAAATGAGGCAGGGTATCAGTGTCAATAACAACATATGGAAGGTACTTCCATTTAAATGTAATAATATTTCTCAATTTCCTGAGTAATAGTTGCATAGTTAACCTTTCCACTTGCTACTTCCTGCTGCCCTTTATGTGAATATCTTCACTTACCTTTTGTGTATTGCAGAGTATGCAATACACAAAAGGTAATGGAAGGTATCATGCATTACAGGGCATGCCTTGTTCTGGAGTTCATCTCCTCAAAAATAGATTTCTGTGTAATAGATAAAAGTTCCAGAAAAGTCACTCTCGCTCAGGTATTTTTATCATGACCATTTCCATATGAATAACACTGTCCAGACTATTAATCAATTGGGTATATGTCTAATTGAAAGGAAGGACTGCTCTGTCACCTGCCCTACAGCAAAGATGCACATATTTATAATTTTCTTGGCTTCATCTTTCTTTTTGCCTACTGATGATCTTTAAGCTGGTACCCTTTACCACATTACCAATGTTCTTAGTAAATGCCAGCCCTAGCTTAATGCCTCAGCAGATAAATGCCAGAAGTCCCTCTACTTATCTCTACTGACAACCCTTGGCTTTGGAACTGACTACTGCTGTCTCTACTAGAATGTATTGTTTCTTGATGTTTTTTCTTTCTTTTCAGGAAATGTAAATTAAGTTACCATTTGGATTGACAAGGATGTCCATGAATTCCATTGTCCATAATGAGCTGTCCACCTTATCTTGGCTCAGAGGGACCCTTGATTCCCCCATGTAGCTTCTGGAAGCATGTCCATCTTTGCCATGTCCATTTTCCAAATTGCAGCCTGGCCACTTGCGTAGAAGTAAATGTGCTCTGTTGCTCAAGTATGGGCCTAAACCACCCACACCCAATAATAAGTTTTGGATTGAATGTTCTGCCAATCAGAACCTTTGGCCTAACTCAGTAGACCCCCCTTTTCACCATTGTATCTGAGAACTGGTGGCTTCCAGTGGTCATTTACTTACACTAGCTGTACTTTAAATAAACCCTTACTCACACATACACACACACACACATACACACACACACACACACACACACACACACACACACACACACACACACACACACACACACTCACACACACACACACACACACACACACACTCACACACACACACACACACACACACACACACACACACACACACACACACACACACAGATACACATATTAGTTTTCAGGGAAGGCTATAGGTAATATTTTCTAAACTTGCCCTTAGTCATAGTAGTAAAGTATCAGCACAGTAAATTAGAAGACTGGGGACCTCTTAGTTACTGTTTCACTCTTGTTAAAAATGTCAATAATTACAAACATGACTGCTAACATGTCACAAAGCTAACTGGAAGTAGACTCAGAGCCACTTCTCACAATAGCCACTTCTCACAATCTACACATAAATACTCTTATTGATAAATAAATAAGAATCCAGATGATCAGCTATAAACCTTTTGTAAGTGAATAAATATAAATATTTTATTAGAAAGAAGTGAATTAAACAATACAATCAATAGTTAAATATACTGTGAGATATGGAAATGCACAAGGAAATAAACAATAGCCCTTTAGACCAAAGAAAGTACAAGGAAGATAAACATCTAACTACAACATGACTTCCCCTAGCTGACTTCTGAAATAAAAAAAAATCACCTATTTTATGACCTAATGTAGCCTAGTTAAATTTTCAGCACACATCAGTCAGAGACATAACTAAGCAGATGCCCATAAGTCACCAGCAAGAGGATAGCTCTTCATCTCTCCCTTCTTCCATTGCCAGATATTTGACTTATATCATTTCATACAGACCGCAAATGAAGATGAGCGAAGTGTTATATTTGCATACTAATGAGTTTGTTTACTTAATCCTGGTTATGGTTCTCCTTAACTGAATTGCCTAATTACATTTAATTATTTTATATTTATTTGTTTATTTATTATTTATTTATTCACATTTGGTGACCAGAAAAGTCTGACTGGGTCAGAAAACTATTTTCACTGGAGGCCCAAGGACAAAAGCTCCAACAGTAAAATTAAAACAAAGCAGTAAAATATATCATCAAGAATGAATATATTATCAAAACACAAGACATCATTACATAGTTTTAGAATCAATATTATCTAGTAGAAGAATGTGCATAAATACTTTTACATTTGAATATTTTTTACAAAGTATATAATAGTCACTACAATAGACACATATAAATGTTTTATGGATTTGAAGAGGAAAGGTAATAAAAACACATCAAAGAGTTTGGTGGGTAAAAGGAGAAGAAAAGTTAAAATGAGGGCATGTTACTAGGAGATTATGTGTCATGTTATATTAAGTAGTTTAGCAGAGAAAAGGGCAGATAGCTGTTAGTGGATGGTATACTAAAGCTGAAAGGATTAGTAGGATGAGCAAGAGAAATTAAATTTGTAGGATGCAAAAAGGTGGGTGGAAGGATGAGAGGAGAGAGAGAAAAGAAGACATAGGAGGGTAGGTATAGAGATATTAGGTTGAACACAGGCATCTCCAGGAATTGTAGCTGTAGTTTTTCAGTGTTAGTTTGAACTTTGTGGGGTTGTCTATAGTAATGATTTTATTTAGTAGGTTATCTAGCCAGATACTGCTTGACATACTTTGTTCAATGTGTCAAATTTCTTTGTATGTAATTAAAGTGGAGCTTTTCTCCCAGGGTCTCCACTGAGAATGGGCTCTTTCTAGACCCAGTGGACTTTCCCGGTTAACAAATGCAATAAATAAATAAAGAAAAATTCCATAATTTAGCAATGACATATGAATAAAGACAGTCACATGCTCTTTTGTTGAGCTTGTGTACGTATATTGTTTGATCAGAGGTTTCTGGTGGGGAGTGTAGGTGTGGAGAATGGATGTTAGGGCTGGACATCTATCAGGTTTATGTATTAGTTTATGTGCGATTGATAGTTGTAGGTAGTCAAGATAGTGAGGGAAGTCTAGCCAATTAAGCTCTTTAAGGGCATTGCAGTGGTAGGAGCAGTAAGATATGCTAGTAGCAATTTATCACTTTTATAGTAAGACTAGAGTTTTGTTTTGAGAGAGGCATGTAGATTAGTAAAAATGTGTGCACCATAGAGTAGAGAGGGGATCAGGTAGGTATTAGCTAGTGCTTTTTTAGTATTTGGGTCCATGGCGTTTTTATGTTAATAGAGTGTTCCTAGTTTGAAATGAGTTTCTTAATAGCATTTAGAATGTGTTGGTCAAATGTGAGTTTGTTTTCTATGGTGATTCCTAATAGTTTTGTACTTGTTACAATTTCAGTCTCAGTTTTGTTATGGGAGTACATTTTGAATCCAGATGTGTTAGTTTTAGTAGAGAAGAGTAAAAGTTTAGTTTTGTTCTGGTTAAGCAGGAATTATGCACTGTTTAACCATGATTCAATAGAGGTAAATGTGCTCTGTGTTTTTTGCAACAGATCAGGGATGTTGTTAGAGGAGGAGATGATAGTGGAATCATCAGTGTATTGGATTAGCATACTGTGATGGCAGAAAATGTGTAGGTTATCAATGAATATATTAAAGAGGAGGGGTCCTAGAATGGACCCCTGTAGGACTCTGGTTTTGTTGGTCTGGTATTGAGATAGGCAAGTTTACCATTTTACACATTGTTACCTATTAGATAAATAGCTGTTAAACCATTGTTTGGAGGTTGTTGAGCAGCCTATTGCAGATAGTTGCTGAAGTAATTTGTTATGTGAGACTGAACCAAAGGTCTTTGAGAGGTCTAGTAGTAATACCAAGGTGTGCAAGTTGGAGTCCCTAGCTTTGTGTATTATGTCAGTGAAAGAGATAAGAGCTGTTGTGCTGTGAGCTGGCCTGAAACCATGCTGGGTGGATGTTAGGAGATTATTATTGTTAAGGTGGTTCAGCAATTGAATATGTATGCATCTTTCAAGTAGTTTGGCTAGGGGATAAAGGATAGAGATAGGTCTATAATTTGTAAGGTCATTGGATTTACTTTCTTTGTGTAAAGGGGTTATGACTGTTTTTTTTCCAGATGGTAGGAATATGGGATCCCATAATGGATTGATTAATAAGAATGCTGACTAGGTAAGTGATGGAGTCTGCAGTGAGTTTTAAATATTCTGGTGGAAGATTGTCAGAGCAAGAGGAGCTTGGTTTTAGTTTGAGTAGGAATTTACAAGTTAATGAAGTGGGAACTGCTTACAAAGAGAAAGGGGGTATTGTTGCATATTGGTTTTGGGTAGGTGAGGTGTTGTTGTCCTTATTGGTTGTTTGTGGGGGAGGGGGAATTTTTGAGGTTGTTGGAACTTGAGTTAAAGCCTGAGACTAGTGTAGCTATGCTGTCAATGAAATGGGTATTGAACATATTAGCTATTTTGGTTGGTGTCTTGTCTGTTCTAGGGGAGGGAATTTGTGTAAACCTGGGGTTGAGCAGTGATGTAATGGTTTCCCAGAATGCTTTTGGGTTGTGTTTGTGGCAGGTTAGTTGTTGTGAAAAGTTATATTTTTTATCTGCATTCACTGATTTTCTGGCTTTATTGCGCAGTTGCCTGAAGTTTTGCCAGTTGGCATCATTTTTGTTTTTTAGCCAATCTTTCCAAGCTCTATCTCTAGTTTGTAATATTTGTTTGGTTGATTTGGTTAGCCAAGGTGCATGATTAGATTTTATTATTTTAGTTCTAAGAGGGGCTAAGTTGTTGATGGTGTGTAGGAATATTTTATTGAAATAGATGACAGCGTCATCTAGAGGTCGAGTTTTTAATGGAGACCAGTTGAAGGATTTTAATATGCTATCAAACAGGTTTTGATTGAAATTTGTTAGGTTTCTGGATGTTTTTTAGGTATGAGATTTTGGTTTTAGGGAGGTGGTTCTATAAGGATATGCAGGTAGATGGTCACTTAACGTACTGGGAAGTGTATCAGAGTTTGAGTTTTTGAGGGGGTCAGAGACAAGGATCCAGTTTAGGGCTGAACGTAGGTTGTTGTTTTGTATTCTAGTAGGGGAGGTCACTAGTTGTGTAAAGCCATGAAGTTGTATACTATATACTGGTGAGCTAGAGGACAGGTTTAGCCAATTGATATTGGCATCTCCCATGATTATTCTTTCATTAGAGGTGTTTTTGGACACCCATAATAGAATGTCTTCCAGAATTGGGATATTTTTGCCTGAGGTAATATATACTGTTATAATACAGAATTGTCTATGATTGTTTATTTTTAGTAATGCTATGAGAATTTCAGCATTACCAAAGGTGGGAATTGATTTGGTGTAAGGTAGCGCTGTATAAGTGTTCAAATAGATTACTGCTACACCACCTGCTTTTTTGTTAATTCTGTTGTTTCTTATTACATTATAGCTGGGTGGGAGGGACTCTGTGTCTTTGATATGTGGTTTTAACCACGTTTCTGTGAGAGCTACTATATCTGGGGAGTAGTGTGTTAGCCAAGACTGTAATTCCATAAATTTGTTATATATGCATCATATATTTAGGGTGACTCGCATCATATGTTTTGAGGGTGGTGTTTGAGGTGGCTTGTGGTCATGAGGGGGTTCAGGGTTAGGGTGGATGTTTCCATACTGATGTAGGTTATTAAGCTGAAGGGAATATTAGTAATGGCTAATATTTTCTTCATAAGTGGAAGCAGATGTAGCTTTGGGGTAGGTTCTAGAGAGTGGTCCAGAATCTGTTTTTTTATGTATTTATGTATTTATCTTTTTATTTGCATTTGTTTACCAGGAAAGTCAGATTGTATCATGCAAGACCCTGTTTCAGTGGATGCCTATGGAGAAAGTCTCCAAACAAAATATTAAAAATAAAACAATGGATGGCTTGGGATACAAATAAGACTATACATGACAAAACAGAAAGAAGTCATACAAATTAATAAAACAAGGGCAAATAGGGAACCATTAGAATATGGTACAAGGTAAATGGAAATAATACATATGAAATGAAATGCTAAATTATATCAGTTGGGAAGTAAACCAAATGTTAATAAACAGTCATCAGCTAATAAAGTGGATAATGCAGAACCGAAGATTAATCTTTTACAATAACCACTCATTTATGACTATTTATCATCTTGGTATAGCAAAATATCTTACAAACACAGGTTAGACCAATTATATTTTGAAAATTTATTAATAATCATTGTTGTTCTCAGAAGAAGAAGAAGTGCAAATTCAATTACAAACTATATAATTTTTCATATAATTTCGTAGCAAAAAGTTACAAGTTTGCAGACCTGTTCAGGACTCAGAAAAACATGCATACTTCAGATACAAATTGCAAAGAAAAAGTTCACTAGTTCTCAGCCATTTTCCCACTACTGAACAACACAATTATTTCAGATTTATTCACGCATTTTAATTAACCAGTTCCAGGTTTTGCACAAGTTAGGGCAGCTCACAAATCTGTTATAACCTGATTCAGAAGACAGTGGTGTATGCTGACCACAATGAATGATGCAATTCTTTAGGCAATTCACGTCCATGGTACTGCTCTCTAACCTGTTTCCAGAAATACTATTTTTTTTCAAAAATTTTAATAAGAAATGTAAGAAGGAAAAGGGAGACTTGCTGACACACAGTTTCCTAACATTTGTTTTATTGCTTCTTACTGTGTACTCATCACTTCCCCAAATATATTGTATTTTTGTGGTTTATATTTAATTGTCTCCTATTTTGTTTCATTTTATCAGTTTGGTTTCACATCAACAGGCTTTCATTTGTATATATATATATATATTCTAATTTGACACATTTTGCTATAGTGCCTGTGTCTGCTGCTTTTCAGAGTTCAGATTTCAAAAATAAATGGCCAATTATATGGGTTTAGGATGTTAGCAGGTGGCAATAATGGTACATGTAAGTAGTAGTGCTAAAATCTAAATGATTTTGTTTTAACAGGACACATAGACACCTTACTAAATTTGAATACATTAGATGAGCTCTAAAGAAGTAGTGGAACTGCTTGATATCTATACATTTTGGCCCATTTTCATGTTTTATTGTTAAGACATGGAAGGCAATCTGATGACAAAGTATATTCAGTATAAATGGCTACATTATTGTAATGCATTGTAGTGAAAGAAGTAGCAGCAGCTCATCCTCAAAATAATATGTTAGCAACGCTGCTCTGTCAGTGGGCCATTACATGCAAAAGTTTAAGGGAACTTGGAGAGGTGTCAGTAATTGGAACAGTCAGGGGTGACAGCTATGTAAATTACAGTACTTTGAGTCAACTATGAAGAAGGCACTGAGGTGTATAAGTAATACCATAAGATAAAGTCAAGTCAGTTCCTGCAGATAATGTGCATTATGTACCAGGTTAGAGTAGGGGTGTGGGTGGTGCCACTGGAACTGAGGAAAAGTTTTTCTTTTACAAAAGAGAATAATATAACACACAATAAAGAAAAGATGGCATAAATGAAAGAAAAGGGTGTCAATTGAGATGGAAGTCATCAGAAGGAAACCGACAAGGGATGTAGGTGTAGAATCAAAATCGTAACCAAAATTAACTTTGGCTTCCATGATAAAGAGTTGCACTAAGTCTGTATCACTCAGGTGATGTTTCTGAGGAAACAGAATAACCACTTGATATCTGTGTCTGTCAGTGGCCACAAAATCACAGACCTGATGCAGATTAATGTTTATAGTTGCA
Organism: Protopterus annectens; assembly: GCF_019279795.1. Classification (NCBI taxonomy): domain Eukaryota; kingdom Metazoa; phylum Chordata; order Ceratodontiformes; family Protopteridae; genus Protopterus; species Protopterus annectens. The sequence goes on from NC_056728.1 coordinate 301,669,915, forward strand.
TGTAGTGATGAACATGGACCTAAATATTTACAGGTTCATATTTTTATGCAAGGGTATTTCTTGTGTACCTTATTCATGTTTTATATATGCTTATTTAGACTGGGTTCAGAATTAGTAAGCTCTAAAGATATGGCTAACTGCTAGTTTTATCAGACACATTTTCTGTTATAGGAATTCTGCTTTTAGGTTGTGATATCCTATAAAGATACTTGCCAAGTAAGTTAGACATTATATCCTATAAAGATATTTGGCAAGTATTGGCATTCTCAACCACTGAACAATGGATGAAAACAAATCACCTGTACTCAATGCCTCCAAAACTAAAGTAAAGGTATTCACCCCCTCGAAAGCTACCTTTTTCAATACAAGTAATTTCACTATTGCTAGTCACAATAATACACCCCTAGAACTGGTATCTGAGGCCAAATTACTTGGGGTCCAAATTGATAGTCAGCTTAAATTCAATTCTCATCTTCAACTAAACATAAAAAAACCCACCAAAAACTCGGCATGCTCTACAGACAGAATCGTTATCTTACACCCTCCACCAAACTCACCCTATCTACCACAGTTTTCATCCCATCCCTCCTTTATGGAGCCCCACTTCTAACTACCCTACAATCTTCTCTCAAAACACAACTCTCCTCTTGGTATAACAAAATTGCCAAGTTTGCTACCTCCCATAAGTCCTCCTCACACCATTGTTTAGCTCTCCACAAACTAAAATGGTTAGAACTACCCAATCACCTCACCTACGTCCAACTGACTCTTGCACACAAACTCATCTTCAATCCCTCCCTTTGCCCATCCCTTTCCTCTACCTTCAAAATGCACCTCCCTGATAGAATTCTAAGATCTAACAACCAAAACTTAATTGAACTGTATAAACCAATTCATCCCCCTGGAAAAAATCTCTTATCCTACAGTCTTGCTCGTCTCTGGAACTCCTTACCCCCGTCCATTTGTACCATCACAAATCACTTCTCATTCAAAAAATCCCTTCACTCATACCTAATTTCCCAGTGGGAATGCTCCTGCTCCCACCCAACATAATCTCCTCATACTGAGAATTTCCACTTCTCCTCCCCTATTCAAAATGGGATTTTCTACTTACTCTCCTAAACTCATAGATGTTGCTCTTGCCTGTATTAGCTTTTTCTGAATACTTAAAGGTACCTAAGTGTAAATATACCCTATGATGGAAAAGGTTCTTTGTTTCTATATTGAAAAGTTCTATATCAGCTCATATACCTTTCTCTTGATTGTATTAAGCTACTCATCCTGAATGTATGAAAGATATTTCCAGTGTAACCCACCCTAATTTGTAAAAGCCTCTCAATTTCTATATTGTAAATTGTTTCCAGTGATACAAGATGGTAACATTTGTATATGTTTGTACACTAGTCTACTGTGTTTCCACGTCCATAGGAATTGTATAATTGAAACTAAATACCTTATTGTAACCTTGCTAATTGTTTTTGGAGCTTTTCTCCCCAGGACTCCATTGATAACGGGTTATTTTGGCCCAATGGACTATCCTGGTAAACCAACTGCAAATAAATAAAATAAATAAAAGTAAGTTTATTTTATGAGAATATCAGCTATGTGGTGAATACCACAGGGTGCAGAACGTATTTGGATAAAAATGCTTCAGGATGTGGTTGTATATGGATTTGTGCAACATGAATCTTTATGTTTCTTGTCAGACTCTTGTAATGCAGCACTATATCAGTTAGAGCACAGTTTTCTGCTACGTTAAGTGTGGTTCTAGAAACTCCTGAGGTTTGTTAGAAGAGGACCACCAGCATTAGGATGGTTAAGAAGCTAGGGGGTACTTTAATAACAAGATGGCTAAGGAAGATAAAGCAGGTGGGCCCATGGTGATGTCGCTCAATAACATGGAAAGTAAGGATTCAAACAGGTACAAGCTGAACAAAATCATCCTTACAAACATGGGCTTGAATATGTTTAATTTGAAGATTAGATTGCTGTTGCAGGACCTCAGTGGGTAAGGACTGATATAAAATGACCTAGGTAGGAGAAAATGGGGTAAGGATGAAATGGGTAGTTACATACAAACAGGATGAGATAGGATCTTTCTTTCTGAGGGTTCAATACACAGAATTCTAGGTGTAGCTGAAGGTAGAGATGAAAACTAATGCTAGTATGCACAAGTTATTGAAAGTTGTTATGCATATAAAATAAAAGGGGGTAAATTCTGAAATTCCCTTCATTTTCATGAGATGGGCATCAGGTTATGATTCTTTAGCTATATCGAAATTGTCCTGGAGAACATACATTTTTGTAGGGTAAAAAATAAAAGTGATATCCTCTTTTATGGATATAAAATGTAGGATGTATCTGTCCATGATGGCTGTGGTTTGTGGGACATGTTTCACTCAGCCCCGTGATGGCTGTGGTTTATGGTACATGTCTCCCTCAGCCCCATGATGGCTGTGGTTTGTGGGACATGTTTCCCTCAGCTCCATGATATCCATGGTTTGTGGGACATCTTTCCCTCAGCTCCATGATGGCTGTGGTTTGTGGGACATGTTTCCCTCAGCTCCATGATGGGTTTGTTTTGTGGGGCATGTCTCCCTCAGCAGTCACATTTGATTAAGTGTAGGAAGGCTCTCTGTATGATTCTGCTTGGTAAAATAATGATTTTATGATTGTAAAAGTAGAACAAAAGGTATAAAGAGGAAGCATGAATTAAAAAGCTGGAATGGGAGCAGTGGTTCACTCCTGCTATTACAATCAGTAAGCACTCTTGAGAGTTTTTACGGTTTTAACTGACCTGATAAAGATTCACATTCATAGAGTTAAACAGACTGATGAAATTATGCCATGCCAGTTTGGATCCAAGTTTGACAGGGGTAAAAGCCTTCCTAGGAAATAGTACTGAGTATCATTAATAAGGACATGGTGTACAAATAAAGGATAAAACCTGAACTGTTATGAATTACATAGAAACAAGGAATATAATTTATTTTGCATAATACTAAATATATAAATATGTAGCCAAGAGATTCCATTCTTGATATTAACTGAATAAATGAAGAGCTTGATATAATGTTATTGTTATACCTCTCTGTTATCATAATACCATTAAATCATCTGGTCAACCATACTTTGTGTGGTTGTGTGCTATTGGGGAAGGAAGAATAAAGACAAAGAGTGTTTGCTGGCAGACTCTGTTGTCTGGTTCTTCCTTCTCATCAAGCTCTGACTGGTAAGTAGGTCCTGATGCAGGAAATGAGCAATCAGGTGAGGCAAGGGACAGGTGTCAGTCATACACTGTTGAGGGCAGGAATGGATTGTCTGGGTACTGGGTTATATAACCGCAGGAGCAAAGGTAGGTAGGCCGTTTGCTCTTACAGGACACAGAAGGTGAGCAGGTCCACATTCTGTCCCTTTAAAGATACAGAACTCATTAATATTAGGGTAGAAATGGAGATAGTGTTTCTCCTTTACCAGGATGAGTTTGTAGCAGCACCAGATATATGTGTAAAATAACACTCTTTCTTTAGTAATGGCATTCAAGACAGAATATTGGTAACATTTATATATATCTGTATTGGGGAGTGATTAGAATGCCATTTTAGATCTTAACCTAGATAAGTCTTTTACATGTGAGTCACTATCAACAAAAATGTGGTTATTAATAATTTTCTGCATTAAAAAATATTTGTTGTGTGATGCATCAAGCTCCCATCAAGCATGGTATTTATTTATGTTTCTTGTGTAGTCAAGCTGAGATCCAAAACTGATATTTTTTTTTCTTCCTCTGATCTCTTTTTCATTTTCCAACTGTTTATCACCAGAGTATATAGTACGGTCTAATAATTTCTTAATTAATTTAAATTTAACATATTGTAAGATTAAAAATGTCATCCAGAAAAGAAAACATTTCCAAGTTGGTTAGAATCAGAGAATTTTATATGTAAGAAGAAATTTCATTGAATAGAATATTGGAATCAAAATAGTGACAATTCATCATTTTTGGTGGAAATGAGATGCTTTTAAAGCAATAATATATTCATATATAAGAACATTCATGACTTTTTGTTTAAACCAATAAGAGAAATATGAAGATCTTTAATCAGAAATGATCTTTTATAGCTTAGGTTTTGACTATATATTATGGCAAATATAGTATAGCTTGGAAACAAAATATAATAATTAGAAAATAAAGAAAACAATTATATTAATCCAGGAAAATGAACTTTTGGAATTATTTTTATCAACCCAATAAAGTAGATAAACGTTTAGTATCTCAATCCCACACTTATAAAACTAAAAATATAATATTTCATCTAAAATACATGTATGGGTATATAATGTCTGATCCACAAGCAATAAAACATGATATAACAGAATATTATTTAAAAAATCTATAAAAAATATGAAATACTAATGTACAAGAACTAAAAGAATGGTTAAAAAGTCTCCACAACTAACCACATGAATTTATCAAAGAAATTGTATTATTATTATCATTAAAGAAGAAGACAGCACTGGGTCATAACAGTTTTATTCTGGAGTGTTACCTATGCTTTTTGGAATAATTGGCTTCTAAACATTATTATTTTTTATCCAAATTTGTGACCATTGCTAATTGGCATATTTCTGTTTCTGTGATCCAAGCACAAGTAATTGTGATTTTAAAAGAAGGAAAAGATGGAACAAACCCAGATCACTACAGACCAACTTCAACCTTGAATACAGACTATACAATTCTCATTACGGTAATAAAGCATGTATTAATTAAGAAATTGGATTCAGTATTGCTTTGGATTTTACCTAGATAGAAATAAGTTGGGTAAAATAAATATTTATAGGCATTATTATCAATATTTACATCTCAGGTATATTAAAATTATGCCATAAATTCAATAAAAGTGGATGTGTCTAAGGCCTTCAATTATATTATTTGAGAATATATATATATATATATATATATATATATATATATATATATATATATATATATGTCAATTATTAGCTTACCATTCAGTTTCTAATTCTTTAATAACAATGATTAAGAACTTATATAAAGATTCAGAAATAAGGATCAGAATTTATAATGAATTACTGTTCCCCTTTTCAATTTCTTCAGGTCTTAGTCAAGGATGTCATTATCTGCTACTTTGTTTGCAATAGCAAAAAAAAAAAACTATCTTACAAAATTTTATAATTAATGTTACTACCAGAGCTGAAAATATTGTATTCTGTGTTATTAATTATGATAAGTCAGAAATAATACAACTTAAGAAAGCTAGAAATATAGATATTCTATTGCCAATATTCAAGTTGCTATATTGTTTAGTTTTTTGAGTATTAACTTTATTTCACATTATGGAAGCCCCATGGATTTTGCTTACAATTCATATTTATAGAAAATAGCCAACATGTCAGAAAAATATGAAATATTTTTTAATTATTGGAAAGAATGAATGTAGTTAAAATGGCTATTTTACCATTGCTGCTGTTCCCTTTGCAAATTATTCTAATACCAACAAAATGCAATGGATGTCCAAATTAAAAGAAGAATAACCAGATTTCTCTGGAGGGGTATGGGCACAATGTAATCCATGACAGTTAGTAGTTGTCACCAGCACAGGGAGATTTATCATTGCCAGATATCTATACATATATATGTTATTGCATTTCTGATTATTAATTTGCTAAATATACAATATGGATCTAAATTGATTCATCAAAATATATAAAAAATAATAACATCATCCCAATGTCCTACATGTAAGTTACTAGTTTCTAGATTGAGAGATTTCAATATTTATCCTTTTGCATTTCATACTTGGATAAAATTGCAAGAGGGAATCCAGTTTATCTTATCGTGCTAGGCTATATTAAGAGATATTTTTAAAAAATTTGACAGAATGACCTGAAGAAATTATTTTAGCTTATACATTGTATAATCTTTTGGCTGTGAAGAAGATTTTATATCTATCTATATATATATATATATATATATATATATATATATATATATATATATATATATATATATATGTGTGTGTGTGTGTATATATATATATATGTGTATATATATATATATATATATATATATATATATATATATATATATATATATATAGATATATATATATATATATATATAGATATATATAGGAATAGCATACATAATAATATACATATATTGATGATATAAAAGATTTGGGGAAATGTAGTCTATTAGTAAAGAAAAAAAACAAATCTCATTAATATACAACTTTTATTCTGATCCGTTAAACAATTCAAAACTACCATAAAAATGGGGGAACACAATTAATAAAAACTTAAGTAATGTTATAAAAAGGAAATATAATCTTAAATCCCTCAGAAATAGAGCTATACAAATAAAAATAGTATAAGGAATTAATTTTACCCCAAAGGCTATCTACTTATTATGCTGGAGTTGGGCTCAGTAATTTTAAAGTAGTTGATTCTTAATATCTTTGTTGGTTGTCCTGCAATCGAATATTGGATTACTGGAAGCTTACATATAAAAACTTACCCCCAGGATTTGTTAATGCCTACACTAAGTATACATTATGTACACCGTTCTAAGTGAACAGACATAACTCGTACCTTCTTCCTCCAAATTTTAGTTTTCCTACTCATATTCTTGCAGCTTTAAATATTTACAGGGATTCATAAAGGTTACCACAAAGTGTAGACTACATGTACACTTTGTGTAATCTTTCTGAGTGACTAGAAAGCACAAAAAACGTGCTAGGAATGTTCCTGAATATATATCATGTACACTTAGTGTACACGTAGTGCACACTTAGTGTTGACTTTATTGAATCTTTCTCAAGTTCTATAATTGACATTAATGTGGTATTATCTTCAGAAATGTTCTTGACATGACTGGCACATACACAACTCATATAAGCATAAAGATATGTTTATACTCTATGGTAACTAAAAAAAAAGGTTTTAGAATGCTGAAAAGCTTATGCTATTCCAAACTTTTTGCAAACTGTTGGCAGCACTTATTTTTAAAATGTATGGACTGTTTATGGCATATATTTATGTCTGTTTTTATTTCTTCTTTCTCTTGTTCTGTTTTCCCTCTCTGGTCCTTCTTTCTTTTTATTTCTTTTTGTCAATGGTTTCCTTTTTGTGCATCTATTTTTGTATTATTATAATTTGCACAAATGTTTTTCTTAATAAAAAAATGTAATGTGAGTAGTGCACAGATTGACAGCAATGTTGCCTGGTGTCAAATATAAAGTGCAGGCTCTACTTCACATGGTGGGTGTGTAGAATGGGCCATATCCCCCCATCACAGGTGATTAAGTATGGAAAGACTCTCTTTATGATCTTCAAGCCGATAAAATGTATTTTATTCTTAGTGCCTCGGCCACAACAGCCTTCAACGAGTACAAATTTAATAGAAATACACTCCCATATATATATATATATATATATATATATATATATATATATATATATTTACATCAAATAATCATTCAATTAAGTACAATTAAAGACACAATAAAAGCTAATTAGCATAAATTTAGAAGAATTTAAAGTAAACTTCTCCAATTTACTTTAAATTCTTCTAAATTTTATGCTAATTACCTTTTATTGTGTCTTTAATTGTACTTAATTGAATGATTATTTGATGTATATATATATATATATATATATATATATATATATATATATGTAGGAGCGTATTTCTGTTAAATTTGTACTCGTTGAAGGCTGTTGTGGCCGAGGCGCTAAGACAGAATAAAATACATTTTATCGGCTTGGAATCCTTGTTGTTTTGTGGATTTATTACTGGTATTCTACCAGTTTTTGCTTGCTGTTTCTCTTTATCATCTTCCTTGGTAAGATAACTAATTATGGAACTAAATCACATGATGTACCATATGATGCATAATACTGAGAACTGAAGTGGTAGCAGAGATTTAATCCTATCATGAAGCTGAGTGAGTACTCCCTGTAATTATAAGAGGTTTGCTTGAATCAATATAGATCTAAATATATAACTTTTAATGGACTGAGAAAATTACATCTCGGCTAGTTTAGAAGGCAGACTCTCCAGAGGTAAAGCTATTGTATGCCCATACTTTGCGTAGATATTTTGTAGACTGCAGGGCAAGGGTGGTGTCCTCTTGTGCCAGGTAAAAGGCGCATAACTTGCTGAGTATGGGGTGTGAACCATAATCCCTCAACAGTCACAGATGATTAAGTGACGGAAGAATCTCTACTGTCTTCTTTGGCAAGATGATGATCTGATAATAGATTTTGAAGAAAGAACTTAAAGGTTGAACACGATGTATAAATGCAGAAGGCTGGAGTGGGAGCAGTGGTTCTCTAGGGCTAACATGCTGAGTGAATATATTCCTCTGGTTTTGCAAACATACTCAGAAATGGGGGGACTCAACTTTATAAGTATTAAAGGATAATAAAATGCAGCTGGACTCATTTAGGAGTTAAATCACAGTAGGGACTAATATTAATTCTCCGTTGTAAAGGAAACTGATTCCAAATAAAGCTGGAACTGTTACAAATTTCATTGAAGAAAGCAAATATTATTACTTTTTATATTAATGAATATGCAAATATTATAAGAGGCAAGAGATGCTACTGTTGACATGACCTGAGTAAATAGCTTGAAGTAATATAATTGTTGTGTGATATAATTGTCATGCCTTCTGTGATCTTTGCATTATAATGAATATGTAAATATTTTAAGAGGCAAGGGTTGCTACTGTTGACATGAACTGAATAAATAGATTGATGTAATGTAATTGTCATGCCTTCTGTGATGCATGGTGGAGAAACTGCCATCAAAATGTGATGTCTGTTCATTGATTATTCTTTTTTTCCTGCTCAGACTGTAACACATTTGTAAGCTATATTTAAGCTTTGTATAACATGTAACAGAAAACCACACTCTGAAACTGCATTTGTTAAGATATCCTATTAGTGACATGAGAATTGTGTTTGCTATTTTACATAATATAAAAAATATGTTCAAAGCTTGTAGCTCTTTCTTCTGGAAAAATTCAGTGTCATAGAGAATATGCTTACTTGCTTGCTTGTAACTGTAAAATGTCATACACATGAACAAAAGAACCTCTTAAACTAGAACTGTGAAAGGAAGCAGATGATTGAGTGGTTAATAGAAGTATCTGAAATCCTTTATTTGCTTCTGTGTATAAGAAATAACTGGTTAATTTGCCCCTGTTGTTATCTGGGGAACAAGATAACCCAAATATCTATTTTAGATGAAACCAGTGTAGAAATTCAGCCCTGCTAGAAAACTTTCTTTTAACATCTATGTAAGTGCTGTCTGCAATCTGCCTTGTATATGAATTGTGTACTTAACACATCTAAGGGATGTCTTAAGTCAAGACATGTATGTTATGTAGCTATTATTAGATTTTTCCCTTTAAACATTCTGTCTGTGCAACTAATTATTTTTCTATATTTTGAATAACTTTCTTTACCTCTGCATATTTAATTTGGATTAGTACTGTCTTGACTTTTTATTGACTAAACACAATTTTTATTCACTATTGAGATATTGTGGCAGTCATTTATTCATGTATGATTTGCTATTCGAGGAAAGTTTACAATGTAGCACTATAAGCTTTCAAACATCTGGTATCCACATCTAAGTGACCTTCTCCCTTAGTATATAACTGCATTGAGTTTGTTATTATCTTATCTGGCTATAAATTAAGAATGGCAAAGTAACTGGTGGATTTCTATCCTAATTATCCAGAGCAGTGATAGTACTTCCTTGCCAGGACAAAAGATTTGGGGAATTGGAGAATGCTACCAGTATTCTCTGGGAATTGTTTGTTTTTGTGTGTGTGTGTGTGTGTGTGTGTGTGTGTGTGTGTGTGTGTGTGCGTGCGTGTGTGTGTGTGTGTGTGTGTGTGTGTGTGTGTGTGTGTGTGTGTGTGTGTGTGAAAATAATGTGTGAGGAAGGCAGTTATTGTGGGTAAGGGGCACTGGAAGACATTATGGTTCACAAAGAGAGAAGTGAGAAAAGAGCTTGTGACTAGGCCAAAGACTCAGTTCTCTAAGTGGCCAGTACATAGTGGTAGTTCAGATTGGGATGTTGGAAGCCCATGTCCTGGGCGGCAATGCATTTTCCATATGTCATGTTGAAGCCAGATTGCATTTCATGAATTAGTTACTGTATTAGCTTTATGTATTTTTTGTTTGTTTGTTTGTTTGTTTGTTTGTTTGTTTTACTGTGTTAGGTGTCATTGCAGTGGCTTGAGACACTATCAGTCTGATGGCCATTAGACCTGTATGTGGTCAGTTGAGCAGACATAAAGCAGCATTTCCTCTGTCCCTCACATATCCAGTGTGATAGTTGTTAATACCAGAACAGGTCTAAAAATTCAAAACAAGTGGCAGAATTGAAACTCCATCAGTGCTTGCTCATTTCCTATACCTACCTGTTAGTATTATATCATTAAAGCATCTGTTCAGTAGTAGCTTGTAGTGATAATGTGATATTTGGGAAGGGGAGGACAATGCTCATTTGCAGCATTAAGCAACAAAACATAATCTTTTTTTTGTTACTTTGAGGTTTGCTTTAAAATGGTAGTGATACTACTGTATTTGCTTTTAGCTGTAGCACATGTGTATCAGGATAGTAGTATTTTAAGTATCAGAAAGACTCAGATAGTTTACAATACTATACATTTCTCTGCTAGCCTGCAGTATGCATTTTTATATGATAAAAAATAATTGATCTGTTCATACAGATTAATTACCCCTACTACATATAGATTTTTGATATTACTATGACACTGATGTCATACGTTTTAAATATCAATTTGTATACCAACCCAGGTATTCAGTGAATGGCCTGTGTTATAAAGGACATGCTCTCACAATACAGTATATTGTAATTCAGAGAAATTATTGCTGCAATGAGAAAAGACCTTATTATTGGCTAATTTACATGTCTCTCATTCACAGTTACGTCCTCAAGGTGCAGGTCATTGCTAATCTTTGCATTGCGACAGAAAATTGATGCTTGTGTAGACATTGACATCCCCCAGTCTCACACCCCCCCACACACAAGTACACATTCAAACACCAGAACACACGCCATGGTACCCGTATCTGTCTCTAACCAGTCTGTCCCCCTTGGTTCTCCTCACCCCCAATTCCCCATAAGTGTCATTATGGCACATGTCTAGTATGGCTGGTAGCTAGTGTACTCACCCCCCAATCACTGTAATAGTTTATGTGCCATTATGGTATGTTTCTAGTTGCCCTGGTGGCTAGTGGGCCCCCCAACCTCCAATCACCATAATAGTTTATCTGCCATTATAGCACATTTGTAGTTGCCCTGCTAGCTCATGTGAACCCCCACCCCCAAATCACAGTAATAGTTTATGTACTGTTTTTGCAAATTTGTAGGCTCTCTCATGTCTAATGTTTCCCTCTGTTCCCTGATCCCTGTACTGCTACACATGCTATTATGGCACTTAAAGGTAGACATATGTAGTTTTGAGTGTGCCCCCCACCACCACACCCCTGACCATGTTCTGAAGTTGGCGTTGTTATATCACTTAGATGTAGTGGAGTCCCTGGTGTTTAGTGGATACTGACCCCTAAGTCCCTGTACTAAAATCAGTGTCATTATGGCAAATCACTGTTCAGAGATCCCTGGTATGTAGTGGCTCCCCACCCCAATCTCTGTACTGAAATCAGTGTCATTATGGCAAATCATTGGTTTGTTATCCCTGGCAGGTAGCAGCTCCCCATGCCCAATTCCTGTACTGAAATCATTGTCATTATGGAAAATCATTGTTCAGTTATCTCTGGTGTGTAGTGGCTCTTCACAATGGATCCCATACCACAGTATTGGTAGGTAGTTGAGCGTGGGCTTTTTTGACATGACATGGTCAGACTGGCCATGCTGATCCACATGGCCAAGTGATGTCTTGACTTGCTCAGCATGTAGATGCCTTCTTGGAGGTGATTCTATGGGAGACAGCATATGGCTAATTAGCATATGCTTATCTCCTGGACTTCCTCATCAACATTCAGCAAAGCCATAGAGCCATCACTATACAATGCCACACATCTCTGGGCTAGAACACAGTGTTTGGACTGCAGTAATGTTATGAACTCCCACATAAATATTTAGTAGAGGTATAAATTAAGGTAGTCCTCATTCATAAGTTAAATATAATGTATACACGTATGCATAATACAAAATAAGTGCATTGAAAATGGCAAATTGAGTAATACCAGAGGAGTACAATAGTACTGCATACAATTACACACACACACACACACACACACACACACACACACACACACACACACACACACACACAAAACCTCATGTAGATAGATGTAGTTGACATGGACTATGGCTGTCATTCTTAGCTATAACAGAGTGCACCTTAGCATGCTTCAGTATGACTGCTGTTTACTTAAAATGGCAAAGCAGAAACAGTGCATCTATATTACCTGATCAAACATTTAGGTTAGCGAATACCTAAACATCGACCTGGCAATATTGAAAAATTAAAACAACGAATGGCCAATTTAACATAGAGAATGAATTCCCTCTACTGCATCAACAACAAAAAAATTTAAACCAAAATGAAGTGGGGGCCTTCACCCCCCACACCCCCCAACTAAATATACCAACTCCGATATCACTCTCCAGTGGGGAAAGGGGCAAAATCCGCATAACGACCAAGGGAATTCTTTCCCTGCATTAAATTTGTTCGGGTTTTTTTTGCTTTCGCTATTATCAGATCGATGTTTAGGTATTTGCTAACCTAAACGTTCGATCAGGTAATAGGAACCTGAAATAGTTATATATCATATTAACCTAGTTTATATAAGTTACATGACTGTGTTATTGACAAGTCAGAGAGAAAAAAATAGATGGTAATAACATTCAGAGACACATTGGTTACATTCAATATGTAGCAGAATTGCTTTGTTTTCAGCAGAGAAAAGGGCTTATTTTTCTCCAGTATATATGAACATGTTTCTTCAGTATTGAAACATATACTCAGTACTGCAGCAAACACAGATGAGCTCCTTTGGTGATGTGGGGCACAATAAACTATGCACTTCATTTTTTTAATCTAGCTATATTTTTAGTCATTTTTAAAGAACAGAACTATCTGAAATATAATTAAATATATACTTCAAGTAAAAATTGCTTTTGGCCTGAATTCTTGTTTCTGGTTTGTGTGTCTCCATTTATTTGGCTTTATAGCTGACCCTAAAACTCCAATTTCAAAGTGCTACCTTGCCAACATATAACTGCTGATTTGCTCAATATGTTTTCATTATTTACTCACAATGCATACACATTACAAGCCATTCTTATGTTGCTCCTGGTTTTAATATAATTTATTTTGTATTTTCTTCTAACAGGAAACTCTTAGGAGAGATTATGTTTATGATGATTTTTTGAGTGTTAACATATATAAGGATAATGTAATAGAAAACATAAACTTTTGAGGCAATATCTCCATGCAGTTAGCAAAAGTGAATATGATATGTATATTACAAACTCGGGTGATGACAAATAATGTAAAATAGTATGTAACTTCATTTACATTTCCTAGTTAATCTTGCAGGATGTATGATTGTGTAGATTCAACTGTTTCAGAAAACTGAATTAAAGCTATTTTCTGCCATGTTGCCAAGACATTTTTGCCATTAGTCTCATGGTAAAAATAATTTTTGCTCAGTGGGTTTCCTTATCCTTGTAGCTTGGATGCTGTCAGTAATTGGAACTTTAGCTGTTCCACTGTACCAGCTGTGACCTAATTAAAATATGAAAGAGCAGCAAATCATGCCATCTTTATTTTCTGGATGAATAATAACTGAACATTTAAATATGTTATTGGTTAATTATTTCATTTATGTTTATAATTATGTTATGTTTTCTAAAATGTCTAAAATTACAGACATTTGAATCATAGTTCTGCATTACTGTGTAAAGTGAACACATACCAAAGTAATTTCCATAAGACATAAATAATTACAAATATGTGTTTAAACATTCAAGCAAAAATATATATATATATATATATATATATATATATATATATATATATATATATATATATATACTCTTTATAAGTGTATTATAGAAAGAAAATGCACATTCACTGCAATATTCATTAAGTCAAATTAATATTTGGCATAATCATTGTTATGGATATACTATTGTTTCTTCTAAATAAAACTGAGAATATTCTTGTATCCTATATAGTTAGCAGTTTACTTGCATCTTAAAGATGTCTAAATGTGCAAAATGAAATTTTCTTTTCGCACAAAAAATCTTCATGTGCATCTTTATGAATGCAAACATTTTTCTGTATAAAAAGAGAAGTTTGTTTTGCAGCCTTTAGAAAATTACAGTGCTTTAAGGATATCTTCCAAACATGGAAGTCTTAAAATACAGAGCCATGTTTATGGAATTAATATTAAGAGCCAGGCAGGAGGTGTTGATGTTACTCTGGGTTCTAGCTTTAATTATGCTAGATCAGCATTAGTAAGTAATTGTGTATTAGTTAAGTAAATGTCAAACTGTTAAATTAACAATTTGGCAAAAAAACTAATGATTATTTTTTTTGCCATAAAGTTAATTTAATAGTTTGACAGTAACTTAACTAATATACAATTACTTACCTAAGCTAATTTAGCGTAATTGGAGCTGGAACCCAGAATGACATCAACAACTCCTGCCGACCGTTAATGACATAAACATGGATTCTTATTTTTAGTCTTCTGCATTTGGAAGATGTATTTAAAACATTTTCATTTTCTAAGGGCTGCAAAATGAACTTTTCTTTTTACAAAAAAAGTGCTTGCATGCATAAAGATATATGTGAACACTTTTTTTGTGTGAAAGAAAAATTTTGCTGCAGTCAGAGATGAAGCAACATTAATTGATATCAGTTCAACAGTGGTACGGAAAGAGCAAGTATGCAGAGAAGTATAAGTCAGGATAATATGTAGCATAAGTGAGCACAGTCTTAAGGAGACAGGAATTCAGTCAGTGAAATAAGTAGTAAGAGAATCTAACCACTGTCATAACATCATATAGTAAAATGTTGCCACGGAGAAAGTAATATATAAAAACAAAACAAGAAAATTGCATTATGTATAATTGATGGAAATGAGATGTGAAGGAGAGTAAGGCATAAATCAAATGAGGGAAGGACAGGAAGGGGAGAGACACAGAAAAGGCATAAAATAAAAATAAAATAAAAATAAATTTTAAGTGTGAAGCTATCTCCTACCCTGATTCTGGAGATCCAAGAAATACTACAGAGTTTGGGAATATGTTTACTGGTAAGTCAGGGTGGACACATCTGATGACAAACCAAGTAGACACAGGGCCTCAGTGGCCCATCAAACAGACTCCTTACAGTATGGCTTAGTGAGTATTGGGGGGGGGGTAATACAAAAGTCCATTTGTTTACTTCAGTTTAAACATGTCCTAAGACAAAATATAAAAAAACTGATTTAATACACTGTAATAACATGCATGTATGATACCTAATCTAAAATAGTCTTAAGTTCAAGAAGCCAGAAAATGGGGGGGGGGCAGATGAGGAGCCCTACCAAAATGGTTCAGATTGGACCCCGCTATTGCTAAGGCAAGCTCTACAGAAAATATACTCATTATGGACAAGTTCTTAAATATCTGTGAGAGGATGATATTTGCCCAGAATGCTGAGCTAATGTTATCCACCCTTTGAGCCTATATGCATGTCTGTGTAAATGCAGAACCTCTGAACAGTAAGTCTTATCTGTACATCATGAAGTCATAGGTTTAATTAAAGCATAGTACCATACATGTAATACTTGATACAAATACACATAATACGTGAAACATAGATGCAACACATGGTATACACCTCCCAAAGGCTTCACATTGTGCAGTGCAACACAATATAACAAAAATACCTGTGGATAAAACTAAACCAAGACATTTTCAAAAGCCCATAAGCTAAGCACTGTAATCCAGCAATTCCAAAACATATTTTTATACAATTTGTTAAATGGATAAGCCTACTGGACACAAGTGTCTGATTACATGACGTACTCAGAACCTCACAGCAGGAAAATGGAGTTAGAAGGGATGAAACATGGTACCTTTTTTAATACAGGAAACAGCTCGCTAACAGCAAGGAGCCTCAATCATCTGCACTAACTGACAAACATTCCTAGTCATTTGTTCATTTCATTGCATGCAAAATTTACTTCTGCCTGAATGGACTTAGAAAAAAATGCATGAGAATGTTATGCTTAGCTATGATGAAAATTAGGGCTGACTCCATCAGTTTAAGATGAATTAAGGGTAATTGTATTATAGGTGTTGTTCATGCTGAAGTAAACAATCTAAGAATGTCTTCCCTCAGAGACATGTAACTGAATATTGTAAAATTATAAAACACCCTAGTGATCATGAAAAAAAATGCTAAGCAAAATCATCCTGTCACAGTGTGTGGCATCTGAATATCAAAGAAAAAAATGTTATTCCATCACTGGTTTAAGGCAAGACTGGTGATTTATATGAACAACACAATGATACTAGTCAAGTTAAGCAGATGCCCTTAAATTTTCTTGCCACTCAGTTGCAAACACTTAGTAGTGTTATGCCCTTAAACTTGAGCAAGGATATACATGACAGCCCTTGTTGATTTGTATCTATCTAGCAGTCATCAGAACTAGCCTTAAAGGTATCCAAAATAGTATTTTATTTGACCTGTAATGATAAGATATTGCAGAAACTGGTGATACCTTAAGCTAGGAACATAACCTGCTGGTGAGACTTGTTTATTTGATGATATAGATTTCTGTCCCATGTGTAAGTGTTTGTAGATCTACTGGTTTTGCAAAGAAATTGGGGGTCAAATAGAACTGAGTGTTTTGTGGGTTGAAAAGTGAGACTGAAGTCATTTTGGAGCAGTGGGTGGATACTGACTATGCGGAGAATTCTGCTAATCTATTGATTAAGGCCTTTCATTTTCTTTTTGATGGAGCTGATAATGCAAGAGTGCAGTAGTGAGATGACTTCTTTGGTTCTTGAAAATATTCCCTATGAAATTAACTGGACCAGATAGAAGGAAACACCAAGACTGAATGAGAGAGAGACAGAGAGAGAGAGAGCGAGAGAGAGAGAGAAAGAGAGAGATGTCCACATGAGTACACAGGTCTGATCTGACTGTATCTGTCAGCCTGAGTAACCTGTGTGACCAGCAAAACTTATTTGTATCTGATGGGTCTCACCTATCTAACAGGGGAGTACAAATAAAGAACAAGAACATTTTAGACATTTTAATGATATTAAAACAATCTGAGGTTGTGGTGTCATTACAAAATATTAGAAGCCTCAATAGTAAAGTCACTTAGAAACGTTTATCTGTTGGAAGAATGTTCATACCTATACTCTTATTGCAAATTGCCCTACAAATCCAAAATGCATACCAATAATTCCAGGATATATCTTACTTTATTGCTGCAGATCTGATGTGATACATTGTGGCATCTCAATAGTTGTAAACAAAAGCATAAATGTCAGAATTCAATATGATGACCAAGGAGAAGAAATTGCTCACACTGTAATAAATGTCAGATGTAATGAATAAAAAACTATCGAAATGTACCGCTCACCACCGATGTCCATTGCAGTGCATGTTCATTTTCCAGCATCTAATAATCTATGAAAATATACATATAGAGAATTTAACTTCCAGAATATTGACTGAATAAACTGTTCAGCATAAAGTAAGTCTGTGCAAGTATGAATTACATATGTTTATCAAAAAAAAGGAAAATCAAAGTAAAATGTATCTGCTGGTGGAAAATGTTAAATTTAATATTGACAGACCTGAGAAATGTCTGCTTTCTACACATGGTTATACTCTGTCTAATAAACAGGAATCAAGATAATAGCATTTTTAAACCAATGATAAAATTATACGTATTCACTGCCTGCTTACCTGCTTAGTCTAATTCAGGGCTGTAGAGGAGCTGAAGGATATTCCAGCATTCAATGGGAAGAAGACAAAGAGACTAGTCATGCAAGAGAAGCCAGTCCATGAGGAGACAAGCACACCTATGGATAATGAGACAGAAAGGCAGTTTACATATGAAATGTAGGAACCAAGTACCCGGCGTAGGACATGCTGAATCCACATAGACAGTACCCCAACTAAGAATCAAATGAGTAAAGCAAACACTGCGAGGCAGCAAAGGTAACTGATATACCACTGTGTAATGAGAAAATGAAACCTGGTTATTAACAAATCATTCTTTTTGGAGATTGCCAGTGTTAACTATAATGTATTAGGTAATATGCTTATTAGATAAATAGGAATACTGACCCTGTACCCACAGACCAAACTAAATCAAGTTGGAATACTTCAAGCAAGCTATTTGATGTCATTACCAACAGCATTCATAAAATGTATGCTAGTGAGATGTAAATATATTGAAGGAAAAACATTTTCATGGAAAAAATAATAAGACATAACACAGAAACTAGAGGTGCAAATCAATGCCCAAAAATAGCACTAGTTATAAAAATAAATCTGCATTAACTAAAGTACAGAACCACTTACTAATTTAGCATCTTTTCCTGGTCTATGAACTCCTGTATATCTCAAAGGTTGAAAGTAATGGCAATGTGCTTTTAAATTCCATTAGAAAACAATAAGTGAAAAATTCTAAATGTAACTTTAGCAATAAAAAATTATGTGACCACCAGCCATTCACCTTAAACCTAGTTGCAGAAAGGTTTTGTTTTGTGTTAACTTCACACTATGCAAGGACATGTTAGAACTTCATACACACACAAGAAGAAGAAACAGCCTTTATATCATTACAGATATGATAACTACAATCACAAATAATATTAAAACTCAAGTTCCATAAGAGTAGACAACATATCCAAGGATCTCTTATACAGAATTAAGGAAAATGTAACTAAACCCTCCAGTAATGTTAACACTGAATTCTTACACATTAGGATGGCATCACATAGTCTTAAGATGCAGATATAACAGCTGTCTCAATGCATGGACATTCCCAAGTAAATTACTACAAATACATTTCTCAATGGACTCAAAAGTACAACTGACTCTATCCTTATCATTTTCAGTCCTGTTAGTTGGATTCATCATACAGTATCGGTTCACTGCACCTACAGCGACTGCTATAAACCAGAATGTTACATTAGAATAAACAAAATGCAGTGTTAAAACAAGCAAATGACAGAGACTAGTACTAAATCTGGCATACCTTTGTAGCACATGTTAGACTGTGGTCTGACCAATGGAAAGGGTGTAATGGCCTTATGATTCTTGGATATAAGTTATGAGTCATGAATAGAATTACTCTGTATTCCTCCATATCAACAAATGTGCAGAGAGTGAGGCACCCTACCAATGCCATTTGTCCATGACCCAGAAATGTGTTGTCTGTTTGTTGGACTGTTCATGTCACTCATTTTGTCCATTGATATCCAATATTAAGGTGGAGCCCTTCACTTTGAAAGGTGTCTCCGCTCATACCAATATATCATGTAAGTCCTGCTGCTCCTGTGAACATTAAACTTTGCTCAAGAGCGCTGGAAGATTCACATTTATGATACAGGCTAGTGTACATAACTGGCTTATTTAACCCAAATGGGGATTATAGCACATCCTACACTGCTGAGAAGTTAAAATTCTGCATGTGAACTAAGATATCAATTTGGTATAGTAATGCAATGCTTAGCATGCTGCTTTCCATTTCACATTACATCTTTTAGTAGAGGGGCAGTTACATGTGATGTATGTTTAATACTACTTCCTTGTGGGATTAACAAAAGATGTGAAGCAATCAAAGGACTGAACAATTGCATAAGCTTCATGCAGGCAGAGGCAGATGGCTGCTGCAAACAAAATCAAGGCTTAAGCAAGTGTGAATATATGCAAGGGAACCTTATATAGTTCCATAAATCTTTTGCACCCATAATTAATAATATTGATTCAGTCCAAGCCACTACCTCTCAACTGTCTAGATTTTCTCAGAATGTCTAGATTTTTCCCTTCATAGTTCCTAATAAAATATATGTTTTCTGGAAAATCATTTACAAATCATTGAGGACTGAAGTTAGAAAATAATGACATATATTTGAGTTTCAGACTTCATACCCTTCAGAAAATGCATGCGAATGCTAAACCTGTTATTGTATCAACTTTTGAAGTTTGTAAGAACAATATTTTAAAAAAATGTCCCTGTTTCTGGGTCTTTGTCTTTCCATGATTTATGGCGTTGTCCAGATTTCTTGCTCTAAGAAGTTTAGCGGTATGGTCCAGGAGTACATAATGCCCCAGTAGATGCTCTCCAGAATCCTTATTATTTAAAACTTCAAAGAGGGTAGTCAGTCCTCTCCTGTAAGGGACTGCCCTATCTATTTCTATGAATCCAAATCCATCTAATGTTTACATAATTGTGCTCTGTTCCCTGCAAAATCTGATATCACTGAGATTTACTGTAACCCTTTCTTTAAACTTGTGAGATATGCTTGATGTATGATGGATTATATCGTCTGTATAAAGTAGATGCTACTGAAAAGGATGTAAATCACTTTGAAACTGGTCTAACCACTTGTTTTTCTTTCAAATTGGTGGCTGAATTAAAGAGGATGTGTTAAATATGCATAGAAATAGATGGTGCTGAGCAGTTGCTTTCTTTTGGTTGAAATTTATTTGGCTTGTGCACACTGAAGGGTGTTCCTGCCATGCGGCTTCCTGATGTAAAACCTGCTACATTCAGTTGATTTTTGCGTGTAACAGACATTTCTAGTGAAGTAATGGCTCATGATATTTTTTTTCATTTATATACATGCTTCTTTATTTACTCTGTTATTGTACTTTTAATTTACTTTTAAAAAATGTTGCTGGCAATGGATGCTTATGTGTGTTTGAATTTCTTTAATGATTTTAATATAGGTAGTGATGTCAGATGTCATATGACTTTGTAATGTTTAAGTAGGATTCTGTGTTGAAATGTACTTAATGTATACTGAAGATTTTGATATAGTGGTTACTTTTTTTACCTTACAGACACAAGGTGCAGGGCTTGAGTCTCACATGGGGTAACCAGTTAGGTTTAAAATGACCCACAAGGGCAGTTAGCTTAGTACTAATCTATGAAACTATGAAAAATAGTTTATAATTCCAACTACTATTAAACACTTCTTTTTTATCCATGGCATTGGGTGCTAGAAGTTTGCTGTACTATTTGAATTCATTCTGTGATTCTGTGTATTGGAAGTGAGAAGAGTGATTGTGTGATACCATAGGATCATAGTAAGTTACTATGCTAATGGCCCTAGGGCACTTACAAGCCTAGCCAAGTTATAATCATATTTCCATGACTGGCACCTATTACAACTGTCCTAGAGGGATGCAGGTGGAACCCCTGTGGTGAATTTATGGAAACCCATCCAATCATCCAGATTCCATTTGAAGAGGGCCAATGAGGTGTTCTGTCTGACATGAAGTGGAAGTCTGTTCCAAAGGTGTGGTAACCTCTGGGAGACAAATCTGTCCATCAAGCAGATTCTATTAATGTCACATACCAGATTAAGATCTGTATATATATCTATCAATCTATCTCTCTCTTTATATACATACACATATCTATATATATATATATATATATATATATATATATATATATATATATATATATATGTGTGTGTGTGTGTGGTATATATATATATATATATATATATATATATATATATATATATATATATATGTGTGTGTGTGTGTGTGTGTGTGTGTGTGTGTGTGTATATATATATATATATATATATATATATATATATATATATATATATATATATATATATATATATATATATATATATATATCTGTATACTATATATATATATATATATATATATATATATATATATATATATATATATATATATATATATATATATATCTGTATACTATATATATATATATATATATATATATATATATCTGTATACTATATATATATATATATATATATATATATATATATATCTGTATACTATATATATATATATATATATATATATATATATATATATGTTTATATGGTTCCCCTTTATAAGCTCGAAATACTACATGCTCGAAATGCAGTATCATGAGACTATAAAGGCGAAAGACAGGAACCTCAGAAGCTGAGAAGCGCAAAATCCAAAAGGTGGAAAAGTGACTGACGGCAATACAAAACAAACACAAGTGTCTCTTACTGCAGAGTATTACATACGTTTATTGAAATGCAGCTTGTAGATGATGATTACACTGCCCTAGGTTCAATTGGTGAAATTTATGTGACTGTCTCGTCATAGAAAGGAGCTCTGGTGCTATTGCTAGATGGCTATGTGTTACACAGACAGAAGATCCACAAAGACAAAACGTACTGGTGCTGTAAATGGAAACGCGGTGAAAAATGTAAAGGTAGGGCCATGTCTATGAGTGTGCCCGATGGGAAAAAGCTGTTGAAGTCAGTGAGGCACATGCATCCTGGAGACCCTGTTGAAGTTGAGCAGTACAAAGTATGCCATATATTAAAGGTAAAGGTGAGGAATTCCAGAGATGCTCCATGTTTGTTAGTGGACCATGTGTTGGTGTCCACTTCTACTGTGATTGCTCCCAGTTTGCCTGCTCGTAAAGCACTAGTGCAGCAGGTGGGAAGGATGTGATGTAAGGTATCAAAATGTTGTAGTAGTCACATTGCAAAGTTGCAAGATATAGATGTGAATGAGTTTGCAACTATGTCTGGAGTATTTCTCAATAAGATTATAGTAGATACTGTCACAGATACAGCAGTGGTGGTGTTTTCCACTAAGCAAAATTTGCTTGATCTGAGTACTGCCACTATTTGGCCTGTTGATGGCACTTTCTTTTATAAAGGGATACTGTGCCAGCAGTTTTACAGTATCCATGGGCTGATTAGATATGGAGGGTTCCATAAGAGTGTGCCGTTATTGTATTGTATAACTAATAAGAAGTCACTGAAATCGTATAATTTAATGTGGAGCTGTGTGTTGCGCATAATGGGTGAACAGGGGTTTGAAATATCTGTGCAGTACATGTTGAGTGACTTCGAGATAGCAGCCAAAAGTATACTGATAAATGTACAGGGTGTTACAGCTAAAGGCTGCTTGTTTCATTTCTCCCAGAATATATGGAGAGAGGTGCAACAATTGGGACTTGCACATTTGTATAATACAGACTTTTTGTTTCGGTTGCATGTGAAATGTCTGATCGCATTAGCATTTTTGCCTGAGAGTGAGGTAATGAGTGGTTTTGATGAACTGAAAGGAGTGTTTCCTGCTGAAGGTAGGGAACTGCTGCGATACTTTTGTGATTGGTATGTGCTCAGCAAGGTTCGTAAGTTCTGTACTAGGACTACTGGATTTTCTTGGTTTCCCCCCATTGTTTCCAATATCATTCTGGAACGTGGATGTGTTAAATAAGTTGTTTTTGCCTCGTACACAAAATAGTGTACAGGCGTGGCACTATAGACTAAAGTCTTTGCTGGGGCACAGACAGACAGACCTATCAGTACTTATGAAAGTGTTGGCTAGAGAGCAGGATAGGGTGGATGAGCTCAGGATTCGTATGAGCTGCGGTACGCCTCTGTCACCTAGGAAATGGAAGGTTTTACATCACCATGCTAAATTTGAGCATGTATTGCAAAATAGATCAACTTATGCTTGTTTAGATTTTCTGATGGTTATTGCCAGATTACTGAAGATTTGATGTGAGTAATCTTTCTGTTTACAGTCCTGATATTGCGAAGGGTACGAGTATACGGGACGTTCAGTTCATGTCAGTTCATGTGTGATGTTACATGAGTAAGGGAAGTCACTGTTGGAGCAGCAGAGAAGTTGATAAGTATTGCTATTGGAGAAGAAGAAAAGTCCTGTTTTTGGAGACGCTGATAACTATTTACTTTGGATTTCTGGCGTGCAGATTAGCAGAGAAACTGATATTGTTTGGATAGCTGACATGCTTGTATTTTATTGTGTGTGCACTAAAGTTGTTGAACTGGGTGCTGTATACTTATGTTTTAGGACAGAGAAGGAGTTATTGTTTGGTTAATAAATTGTTTTACTATTTTTTAGAGCTTTTTATGTTGCGTAGTTCCACCGTGGGATAGTTTCGTGATTTTGAATGTCGGACTTTTGCGCTTTCAAGATTCTGCGGTTTCGGTCTTCTGGTTTTGGGTTTCTGCATTTCAAGCATGTAGCAATTTGTACTTGTAAACGGGAATCATATATATATATATATATATATATATATATATATATATATATATATATATATATATATTTAGGTCCCTATCAGTTCATCATATTTAGGTCCCTATCAGTTCATCAGGCTTTCAGAAACTAAAAATTCATATTGTCAAGACCATATGTTCAAGTTCTTGAAAACTCAAAGCTTTTGAATGGAGATCACAGTGCAGTGCAGATAGAGAAATTTACCCTTTTCCTCACTGTAGTGTGATCTCGAAGTTGGTATTTATAGCTTGCAGGGAGTGTGGGGGGACACAAACAATGTAGATTTTTGTGTTTTTTTTTTTTTTTGATGTTCGAGTTTTCGGACACTTAATCATATGATCTTGACCATTTGAAGTTTGTGTTTCTAAAAACTTGATCATCTGACATAGATCCATATCTATCTATCTATATATATATATATATATATATATATATATACATAATACATATATATATATATATATATATATATATATATATATATATATACACATATATATATATATATATATATATATATATCTATAGAGGTATATAGACATACACAGACACACACACACACACACATATATATATGTATATATATTTATATATATATATATATATATATATATATATATATATATATATATATATATATATATATATATATATATATACATACATATATATATATGCACATACAAGTGAGTTATAGCTATGGATAATGCTTTATCAATATATATACATATAGATATAGATACAGATACAGATATAGATATAGATATAGCTATAAATATAGATTGTAGAATTTGGGGGTATTTAATGCTTTATTGTGTAATGTGATACAAATAGTATGTAAATATTTAAAGCAGCCTAATAGAACATTATGAGACTATGTAATTTATTCATGTATAAAAGGAAAACTTTTCTAAGCCATAGCATATTTGTTAGAGTCTCAAGGAAGGATAAACAATGCCCTGGACTAGAGTCTGATTGCAGAGTGTCCTAGTGCCTCAGTTCTTTATTGTGTCCTCATGCACAGAGATGGATTTTCAGGAAGTAAGGGTGTCTCCAATTGTCTTGACTAGGAAGTTCTGAAAAAGCCGTATAATTTTGGTTCTGGATTGGGGTGCCCTGGGTGAGGAAAATTTAATTTGGAATTGTGAACAAATTCATCTTAGTTGGATTGAAGTTTGCATAATGCTTGGACTTTTACTTGAATGGTGGAGAGGTTATATTTTTTCAACGTAGACTTTGTAGCATTAAATAAGGCAACCTGAAAGATGAAAAAAACTGTATTTCCCATTATTTCTTTAGCTAGGGCATTGAAGATACCACATCTTGAGTTAGCAGGAGGCATAAACATTAGTATTATGTGCTAACTAGCTGAATCCTAACTCCAACTTTAAGACAGTGCTTTGCTGTTTTTGGTGATGACCTGCAACAAAGAGTAATAACTGTGCGTAACAAAGTGAAGCAACTGACTATTTTATAATGCATTTAAGAGTGACTGTTTTATTGTAGTGTAACTAAAGCAAAGAGACTTGAAAATAAATTGTAAGTGTACTGCTGCTGCCTTTCCTGCCTTGAAAAGTCCATTTGCGCATACCTCTCAACCTGTCGGTGCAAGAACTCAGGGCATAACTAAAATAATGGGGAACAAAGGTCCAAAAATAGGGAAAATGTTTGACTATTGCTGTTATAAACTTAGAAGTTTGATAGAATAACTTGTTTTGTCTTGGCATTCATTTTCTGAAGGGTATAAAGTCTCAAACTCAAAAGTTTATCATTATTTCATAACTTTGGTTATCAATGATTTGCCTAAAAGACACACATTTTATGAGGAACAGACTAAAAATATGTGGCAAAAATCTGGACATCCTGCAAAAACTGAAACAGTTGAGAGGTATGCATCTGTGCCACATTCCAATCTAATGAGTGAAATGATGAGACCCTCAAGTGAGATCTTTGAGTCAGTTGCGGTTAACAAATATGGAGATGGGTTTGTGAACTAATAAACTGTTTGCAGAACCAAAATAAACCATAGCGATATTAATTTCAACCCTGATTCAGACAGGGATTACTGCACACCAGTATTGAATAACCTCACAGGGCAAAGTCAGACTTAAGTCTAGTGCCTTAGTGAGTCCCAAAACTATTCCACCCTTGAAGAATATCTCCAAGGTACATGCTAAGAAGTTGTATTTGGTTACTTTTGAATGCTATGCAACACAAGAAAATTGGAGCAGAAATGAGTTGGCAAAAATCTTTTCTTCAGTAGTGACTTGAACATGAATTAGAGGTATACATGGAAATGGAGAGTCCCAATAACTTTTCCTGTAATAAAATGAAAAAACAAAATCACCTAGAGCAGGTGTTCCTAAAATGAAGCCTATTCAGTTTTTAACTTTCACTACTGGACTTCTAATTCCTTGAAGATGACAAGAGTTCAAATGCATAAACTTAAAGATATTGTTAAATGGTATTTATTTTATTTTATTTATTTTATTTTATTTATTTAAATTTGTTGACTGGGAGTGTCCGACTGGACGTGGGTCCATTTTCAGCGGAGGCCCGGGGAGAAAAGCTCCACAGTAAAATAAACAGACAGTAATTACATTGGATTACATAGCGATTAACAATTTAACATAGAAATTACTTACATAATATTTACAGATGAAGAACATAGTACATCAGTAGACAACTAGAATCTTTATCTGTGAAGTACATAACAGGCATTAACAAATGTAACAATGAGAAGTTCCTGCTGTATAATAAGTACTAGGCTTATGAGCATCTGAGCTTGCTATAATCAAGGTAGTTAGTGGAGTGGAAAGAAAGGTAGTAGTTGGATGGGGTGGATGATATTAGAGTGGGAGTTGCAAGGGCATAGCCAGCATGTTTTTAGGTGCGCTTTTAATAAAGTTTTGAAGTTGGTGCATGATGGTACGGAGGTAATTGTGGGTGGGAGTGAGTTCCATAATTTGGCTATGATGCAAGAGAATAGTGCTTCACCAGCAGAGTTATTGGCTTTAGTGATCAGCAAGTGATTTTTGTTGCTGGATCTTAGTGGTCTGGTGGTGTGATAGGGTTGGATTAGATTCTGGTGGGATGGGACATTTAGTGGATGGTTTACTAGTTTGTGGACGAGTGAGAGTTGATACCACTGAAGGAGGTGAGGGAGTTCAAGCCAGCCCAGTTCAGCAAGTGAGAGACAGTGGTGACTACGGTAGGATGCCCCTGTGGCGAATTTGGTGATTTTGTTGTAGCAGGTCTCTAGCTTGTTTAGATCACATTGCCTTAGGTTGGTATATACTGGAGAGGCATAAAGTAGGGTGGAGATAAGGTGGGAATTTGCTATTGAAATCTTTGCTGCTTTGGTGAGAAATTGTTTATTTCTGTATAATGCTCCTAGTTTTTTGTGGACTTTTTTTATGGTCATGGATATGTGAATGTCAAATTTTAGTTTATTGTCTATTTCCACTCCTAGCAATTTGGTGTGTTCAGTTGGGTATATAGTGGTGTTGTCTTTTGCTGTGATGTTAAAGTGAGAGTTGTTTTGAGTATGTTTCGTGGGTTGGAAGATGAGTAGTTTAGTTTTGTTTGGGTTGAGTATTAATTGGGCATCGGATAACCATGTTTCAACAGAGGAAAAGGCTTCCTGTGTGACTTTTTGCAGTTTGGATAGGGACTGGGCTGAGTAGATGATGGTCGAGTCATCTGCGTATTGGATGAGTGTGCCATGTTTGGTGGCAGAGGCTAGATTATTGGTGTAAACAGAGAAGAGTAGGGGTCCAAGGATGGATCCTTGGGGAACCCCTATGGAGACAGGTAGTTGGGGAAATATGTCATTCTGCCATACAACGGATTTTTGGCGGTCAGACAGGTAACTCTGAAACCAGTTGGTGACTGATTGTGAGAAGGATAGGTTATTGAGGACAGAGATAAGTTGTTTGTGTGGGACCATGTCAAATGCTTTAGATAGGTCTAGGAAAGTAGCAGAGGAGAGATAGCCATTGTTTGTATGCTGAAGGATAGTGTTAGTAAAGGAGAGTAAGGCAGTGGTGGTGCTATGGTTTGGTCGGAAACCATGCTGAGTACTGGAAAGGAGGTTTGTTAGTAAGGAGGTAGTCTGAGACCTGAGAGTGTATGCATCTCTCTAGTATTTTGGACAGTGGAGAGAGAATAGCTATGGGGCGGTAATTGGTTAGTTCTGCAGAGGGTCCGCCTTTGTGGAGGGGAATTATATGTGAGACTTTCCACAATGTGGGAACGTAACTTTCTGACAGAGATCGGTTAATCAAGATGGATACTGGGTAGGCCAGAGCATCATCTGCGATTTGTAGGTATTCACTTGGGAGGTTGTCTGCTGCTAATCTGGTGGGCTTAAGTTTAGTTAAGAGTTTTTTTATGTTGGGGGTAGGTACAGGAGAAAAAGAGAAGGCAGTGGGGAGATTACTAGTTGAAGGTGTGGATTGGAGGGGAGGGGGTGTTGTGTTGTTTAGCTAGTGATAGTATGGTTTGGGTGAAGTGTGTGTTGAATGAGGTAGCAATATTTTCTGAGGAGTGAGGGATGTTAGGAGGAGGGGTACTGATTTTACCTGGGTGGAGGATGGAGTTTATGGAGGACCAGAATTGTCTGGGGCTGTGTTGTGAGGAGTCTAGGGCAGACTGATAGTATTGGAATTTGTCCTGTTTTATTAGCTTTAGAACCAGATATTAGAAGCAGAAATGACAGAATTGCACATTGTTTACAGATTTAAAAGATTATTTCTTATTAGCTTAAGAAAATGGGTAAATTAAATCGATTCGAAAAGTTACCACAGTTGAAAGTATTCTAGCAAATGCTGGTCGCATTTATAGTCATTACTGTTAAAAGTAGTGGGTATTTGTTTGGGGCTCACTCATGCTCTGCTGAGGCATATTTCAGAGACACTAGCTGCACCAAAGTAAATCATTTAGAACGTGACTGAAACGTCCTTAAGCAAATAATGGAGTAATCAGATAAAAATGAGGAATGGGTCAGCGGTCTGCAACCTTTTATGTAAATGAGTGCCTTTTCCTGCCTCTTGTGATTTATAGTCACTTTTTGATGTGTTTCAGCACTCTGATGAGCTATATTCTCTTTGCAGCCAGCAAACATGCCCAGTTGTGTTGCAAGACTGTCTGACTCCTGTTGTGAGTTATTCATTTTCATTTGCACTGATACTTAGTATAGGAAGTGCCATCTACCAGCCTAGCAGAAGAAGACACAGGCAAAGGATAACTCATGTTAACTTTGCTGAGTATGAGCTAGAGTGAACAGAGGTAAACTAAGGGCTTTGGTTGGGTTTGCATGGCCCACTAGTGGGAACTGGGGAATGTGTGGTCTTTCTATACTTGTGGATATGAAAGTAATCATAGCCCTCAATATGCTTGTGACTGTGACCTTTCATAGACAAACTGGGGGCACAATGGGTATTTCACATGGGTCTGCCTTGAGGATATTGCAGCAGTTCCTCCATATACTCTTGGCATATTTGGATGAGCATATCTATTTCTCTGTATCAACTCATGATGGAGTCACTACCATGAGTGCCCTCTACGGAATGGCTCATTTTTCTGAGGTGCTTTGTGTAATTTATTACACCCATGTTGTTATAACAGCTCCATCTTGACCATGGGGGGAGTGGTATCAGAACAGGAAGTACTACCATTCTATCAACTGCAAAGTGATGAATGAGGCATGGGGGTGCATCACCAACAAGTTGGCCTAGCATCCTGGCAGTGCTTGTGATTCTCACATTTTGCAAGCAAGCTCACTGTACCTATTCTTTTTGCATGGCATGATTCCTCATGGATTCCGAGTTGGTAGGTAAAAATGATTTTAATGTTGTTAGCCATAGTTATTTCTGTATCTAAGCAGTGGCATTGCTATTGTTGAGTAATAACCTCCTGTTTTGTTATGTGTTCCCCTGCTCTTTTGTTTTACATGTTACACAGACTAGCCACTCAATCCTTAGCTTAATAATAGCATTCTGTAGCCTTCAGGTAGCTGATAGGAATGCTGTAAAACCTTCCTATCTAAGACATGGATAGTCACTGACCAAGTGTTTGGCTTACTCAAAGCCCATTTCTGTTGCCGGGATAAGACTGGGGAAGGCTTCAGTATGGGTATGCTTCTGCATGTAGAATGTTTACAGACTGCTACATTCTGCATAAGGTGATCATGAACTGGTCTGGTGCTCAATGGCCACAGCCAGTCAACAATAGCGGCAGTGCTCCGTATATCATTTGTCCTACCAGTGGCAATAGCAATGGTGGCCAGCCAAGGAAACTGACAAGGCACCCCCTCCAAAAGACGCTTGCAGAATATACATCTTTGCAGGTGAAGAGGCAGCATCTAGTCTTCAACTACTGGCCATGATATTCACTATGTGAAAGTACAAAGTTACAAACATAATTCTTGATGCATGTAGTATTAATTGCAGGCTATGCTGAGTGTTGAATGTCTGCTTGCACTCTATATCAGATGTTTCTTCACATATCTTATGTAGACATATTGGTCATATAGTATAAGCCATCATCTATTTAGTTGTGAGCAGCACAAGTGTTAGTTCATAGGTTCACAGGTAAGTGCTAGGCTATTGGCCCTAGAGCCTATATAAGCCTAGCCAAAAAGGTTCCCTGGCTTTCACAACCCAAGAAAATTATTTTCCTGGGCCCCTGTCAAGCAGAGCCACAGGAGTGATCCCCGGGGTGAGTATCCTGTTTCCCATCCAATATCCTGTTTCCCATCCATTTGTCAAGATTTTTCTTAAAGAGGGCTAATGAGGAGCTTTGTTTGACATGAATGGGTAGTCTGTTCCAGAGCATGGGAAGTCTCTGGGACAGGTATCTATTCCTCCAGCATGTTATGTTTATTGTGGTGACAAGGTTTAGGTCCCTGGAGTGTGTGGCTTGGAGAGATTGGGATTTCTTTAAGTGTAGCATGTCCATCAGATCTGGGTTAGACATGGCTTTGTATGTTAGGCAGAGGTCACCTCTGAGTAGGTGATATGTGATGGAGTAAAGATGGGTTTTTTTGAGATGGTCTACGAATGGCATCTGTTTGAGGCCGGTAATCCTCTTAGTGAGGTATTTCTGTGGCCTTTCTAGTTGTTGTAGATGTCTTGCAAGGTACATGCCAAATGGGGCATTGTACTCTATAATGGATCTGATGAGGGATGAGTAGAGAGGAACAATGACCTCTTTTTTTCTGGAAGAGGACCCTTTTGTGATGTGGTGTGCCAAGTAGAAGGATTTTCTGACTACTGTAGCCACGTGATTATCAAAAGAGAAACTACTGTCCACTTGTGTCCCAAGGTGTCTTATCATACTTTCGGCATTTAATAGGCTACCACCTATGTGGTAGTTCATGGGTATGTTTTTTTTCCCCAAGGGGGATGACAATGCACTTCTTGGAATTGAGCTTGAGGCCATGACTTTGACACCAAGCATCAGTCTCAGTGAGGCGTCTTTGTAAAATGTCCACATCCATAGGTGTTTCTATTATGACTCCTAGTTTGCAGTCATCTGCAAACTTCATCAGCTAGAGAACAGCTGTATTAGCCTGGACTTCTGAGAAGTAGATTCCGAATAGGAGAGGATCCAGGACCGAACCCTGTGGTACTCCACTTGTCACTGGTTTGAAGTCAGATTTAGAGTCGGCTACTTTCACTGTGTGGGTTCTGTTGGTGAGCTAGTTGGCCACCCATCTTGTGACATAGAGATTTATGCCCAGTCTAGTGAGTTTATCTATAATACCAGAGTGGGGGATGGTGTCGAAAGCCTTGGTGAGTTCAAGATAGGCTGTGTGCACCACCTTACCCTCGTCCACGGCTCTGGTGACTACTTCAAAAAAGTCAATCAGGTTTAGGAGGCAAGAATTGAATGAACTGTAAAGGAGCAGATGTTTTGAATAAAGTTAAGGGTGACATTCTGAGGAGTTCACAGCAGTGCTAATGAAGATGCATTTACTTGGAAAAGGAAATGTATTTAATTTTCCTTTATGAAATTTGCCATTGCACTGGTGTTCTTCCTTTTTACTGCTGTTGCCATCTCTTTCTTTTCTTTCAGGTGCAAGGAATAAGTGAAGCATTTGTCCTGTGAAGGACATCATGTGAATGCATATACCTCATATTTGTGAAGGGACTTCATGGTAGTAAGTTCTGTGTTATTGATGATCAAAATTTAACTTACATTTGGAGGGTATCATACACAGTATCCCCAAATGGTAATTTTGGTGATGATCCCAGAGGCTCAGAGCAAGTGCTAACATGTCAGCTTGATACTGAGCTGGTCGAGTGATGGGATATACTATATGCAGGGGACTCTCTTGATACTGACCTAACAGTGTTGGGGACCTTGACCTTGACTTACAGGTTCTGCCACATGATGTGGACTTCTAATAAGGTTTGATGGATTTCTTTTTTGAGAAATTCACAGGAATGTCTGCAGAACTTTCTTGGGATATACATGCTTTGCAGCCTACTCATCCCCCATGCGTGCATATGCCCCTCTTCTGTGTTCATCTGTCTCTCCAATGTGTGTCTGGTGGGTGACAAGAATGGTATGTGTTCAACAATCATACTGTACATGACTATCATCATGGCACTGTCCCTGGCCTCCACAATTACCACACACTGGTAAATTTCGTCAAATATACCCTGCAGCGTTCTAACCATCCCTACTTGATTCTCAGTTACCTGAGCCTGAACTATGTCACATGAGGACTTCAATGCTTCTGGATCTAGCTGTGAAAGATGTCATCACCTAGTACCCCAGTATACAGGTGTAACAGTGGGTATGACTTCCTCTGAAAGTGTTGTCTCTTCATCATGGTGTTCAGGCTATACACAAAAGACAGATATTGTGTTACATGTATTGTCATTTACTCATTTTGTTGAATGTGTGAGCCTGTGTCACTGTCTACAGAGTTATCCACCTGCTGTGTGGGAGGGGCTTGATAATACACCTTGTGATTATATGTGTCACTGTCCAGATGCTGTCAAGAGAATGAGAACAATGGCTTAATCATTGACAGTCATACTGCTACCAACATCAGCCTGCTGTGGTGTGGCACAACATGTAACTGTTCTGGCCTTTAATCCTGTGAAGAAATATGTAAGAATGTGATTAATGTGATCCACAACAGATATATGATTTAATATTAAATGTATGTTGTCCACACTTACCATAATTGTCCCCTAG
Source organism: Protopterus annectens (assembly GCF_019279795.1). Taxonomy (NCBI): domain Eukaryota; kingdom Metazoa; phylum Chordata; order Ceratodontiformes; family Protopteridae; genus Protopterus; species Protopterus annectens. Next base: position 301,703,487 of record NC_056728.1, read on the forward strand.
TCTGAAATGCCAGCGATGCACTAATCTTTTGCAATGCTTGTAAGTAAAAGTTGTATGCATACCTCTCAACCTCTCAGCAAAATAATTCTGGACAAAGCCAAAAATAATAGGATGACAATGGCCAGAAATCAGGGACAGATTTTATATCTTGCTGTTATAAACATAGAAGGTTGCTAGAATAACAGGCTTTACATTACTATACATTTTCTAAAGGGTATGAAGTACAAATTTCAGTTATTATTTAGTGGCCAGAATCTTCAATCATTTATCAGAAAACCACACATTTTATGAGGAACACACCAACACTATGAGGCAAAAATCTAGATATTCTGTGAAAATCTGTGCACTTGAAAGGTATGGCTGAAGGAGTCTGAAAGTATTGGTACCAAAACCACATAAAATGAGTCTTGCAGCATTCTCCTCCACGTCAAACTCACCACCTCTTAAAGACAGCAGGTATTCCTCATCAGGTTTTAAAGGTAAGGCAGTGGATAACCACTACCTGTGCTACTACAGGCAGTTGCATTCTGCCTAGGCTCTGTCCTGGCATGTTCCACCATGTCACAAATATCTTTTCTTCAGTCTGCCAAGGTACGTTTCCCGCCCTCTGTAGCATTTATGTCAGACACTACTTGATTTCATTCCTTAGCTCGCTGTGCCTGTTTTGGCTCCCATTTCCAAAAAGACATTTTCCTCACATTGTAGGTGCATTATTCTTGAGGATGAGATAAACCTTGGGACTGAAGTTGTCTATCCTGTGTCTGATATTACTGCAACATTTTTAACCAGAAAATACAAGTTTGTAAATCATTACATATTCCTGCCCTATGTGAGTGGAATAAATTCTGAGGCATGAATTAAACAATAGTAAAAACAAAGTGAAACATTACTTACTTTGTTTGTTTGCTTGTTTTTTGTATCCTTCTATTGTTTTGTTTGTTAAACATTATTTCCTGTATTTTCTTTAAGATGTGCTAAATGAAATGTTGGACGGATGGGGCAAACCAGTTGCTAAGTAATTTCTCATTTATTTAAGCCTTTAGTTACTGTAAAGTAGCCTACAGTTTGGTCCTGAGCATCTCCCTTGACTGAGACCTCTATTTTCAGTAACCAGCTGTACACATATAAAGGTAATCAATGCTTCACTGAACATGACACTTAACAGCCTCCAAGTAAGTACTAGTAGAAGCACACAATTATTGCAAAAGTTCCTGCCTTACCAGTAAGACAGGTGTTAATTCTGAAGATGATATCCACTGTTCTTTAGATTTGCATTAATGCAAACTCAGTGTTTTAGGCCCTGATAAATGGCATACATTTTCTCAGGTCTGCCTAATGAAGACATCATTGCAATATCATATTAACAGCAACAATGAAAATACAAATATTTAATAGTCAACATTAATGGCAATAATTAATTTCAGCTTAGGCTGGACACATGACCTTAGTTTACAAACACAGAAACACCTGTAAGACTCTGCCCTTTCAGAAATTGATTGCCTGCTAAGTTGTAATAGCAGCAAGCTTTTCATCAGTACATAAATCAATTCTGCAGTCACCCATCAACATAGGTATGTGGTGTCTATGAATGTATCAGGTGCATACGTTTAGGCAGGAATAGTTTTATTTTCAGTTGCACAGCATTCCACCATTTTCCATAGGCAAACCTAACATTTCTTTGTTGCCAGATAGATACCTTCTCTATTTTATAACAGAAATTTACACTTAACTATTTCATTATGGTTCATCCTACAGTACATAGCTTATATTCCCAAAATTACATGTTGCATTTGTTTGCATAAAATGTATGGAGGACATGGTAACAGGTAGGGTGAAGGGTGGGCTGCATAACTGAAGCTATATGGGGAAACCTCTTACAAATATTATATTTTTCTGTCCTTTAAAACAGACCGCAAACATTTTCAGAATCGGTAACCAATTCTTTTTGCTCTTATTTTGTCATATTTCCTTTACTGCTGAGGAGGTTGAGTATACCAGGAGAAGCATCAATATAGGGCAAAGCAGCTGGTCTGATTACTCCATTTGTATGGTTTAACATCAAGAAGTACACAGAACAAAGATATATAAAATAAAAGTAAAATGAAATTGAATAATTATGTAACCACAGATTTCAATCTGTCAGACTAACATACTTAGAGCTTTAAATGTTTAAAAATACATATTCAGTTTGATTTATGGTATTTTATTACAGAAATGTATATACTTGTGAAAGGACACACAGTATTAGATAGATGAAAAATTCTGAAAGCAGACCCAAACTAGAAACAGTACCTGTCACTAGTCACTGTTATACTTCTTTATTGCTAAAGGTTTATGGAATTTCATTACAGAAATTAATACAGATACTCACACTGAAGAAAATGTAGTATTTTCAGGATGAATAATTTTGAAGTGAAGACAGAACAGAGCCTGAACCAGTGAACTTGTCACTATTTACTGGTAAAGTTATTAACTGCAAGATATATATTCTTGAATAAAAATGCATCTGCTTTGTTTCTTGCCTCATTGAAGTAAAGGCATTTGCTATTTAACATGCATGAGTGCTTTTGTTGTCTCTGTCTACCACTATCTTTTATCCCAGTACATCTGCAGCTTCAGACTTAGGAATAAAAAAATAATACACCTGAGCTATCCCATGATGTTGTTATTGAAAGAATTATCTCTACTTTAAAGCCCTGTATAACTTATCAGAATAAAACAAATATATGCATGATCTATAGCAGTAGTAGACTCTCCAGGGTCTATATTATATGCGCAAATGCTTAGGTTGTCGAATATGACATGATTGACATCTATTCAGCGAACGCACAAGTCATCGAAACCTTAAAATGCAGAAATACAGATGGCCGAATTGTTTTGTTTGGCCAACACCATTCCACCCAGTGACGGAAATAAAACATACTCCCCACTACACCGTTCACTACATACTACCCACCCAAACAAAATAAACCACATACATACACTACCCTAAACCCTACTTCTAACCCTACACTAACCCTTACATACATTACTATCTATGCACTTACCTTAACCCGCACCCTAACTCTAAGGTCCGTAACTATCGCACACTTACCTTAATAAGCTATACCCAAGCAAAATAAATAATCCACACACATACACTTAACAAAACCCTACTTCTAACCCTTACATACATTACTATCTATGCACTTAACTTAACCTGCACCCTAACCCAAAGGTCCATAACTATCGCACACTTACCTTACAGAGCTATACCGTAAAAGGACTATGCCGAATCGGGATATCAAATTTTGCGGTTTCTGGCATTTGGTGTACTCGTGGTTTGCTTAATAGGTGTCGATCATGCTGTATTCAACAACCTAAGCTTTCATGCTTGCGATATAGACCTGACTCTGGACAAAGAAAAGCTCAAGCAGGCAAGTGTCGTATTACCTCAGAAAGAGAATACAGAAACTGAGGCTTTACCTTGCTTCTGACAGACACCTCTAATAAATATGAGACCAGAAAAAAGGAAAAGAAGTTAGGTTAGAAGATGCTAAGAGGACATCCATATGGGTATGGCTAAATGACAGAAAATAACTCCATTGGTTATCACAATCCTAAAATAAAGGCATACCAGAATACTCCATGTGCAAAAACAACAGAAATATGTAGGAACAATGCAACTAAGGGCTTGAAAGATGAAAGTTACCCAAGTGAAACTTAGATGTATGCCCTATGGCAGTGCACACTGTAGGAGCAGAGCTAGTTAAAGTAAAAGAGTTGCACAGTGAAACATTCCAGTTTGATTGTTACAAAGCAGTGACTATAGCTGACTTGAGGAGGAGGGAAGAAATCTGTTACTGAAGTGCACAATTCAAATCAATGTAATTAGGAGCTTTGAAAATGTAAATTCTAAATCTTCTGATAAATTGAAACAGACAGCTCTAAAAATTCAGAATTCTAAAAAGCATGAATATTTTTAACAGGAGAATTTACTCAAAAAATTAATCAATTGGGCAGCGCAGTGGTGCAGAGGCTAACATTGTCGTCTCACAGCAAGAGGTTCTCCGGTTTGATTTTCAGCTGGGGTGCCTTCTTTGCAGAGTTTGCATGTTCTCCCTGCATTCACGTGGGTTTCCTCCAGGCAGTACAGTTTCCTCCCACAATCCAAAGACGTGTCTTCAGTGTTTCTCCCCGGGCCTCCACTGAAAATAGGTTCTGTCCTAGTCAGTCTTTCCCTGTCAACAAATGTTAAATAAAAAATAAAATAAAGAAAAAAAGAAAAAAATACTGGTACGGTAAAAGGAGGAGATTCACAAACTGGTTAGTGGTACTAAACCAATTTGTTTCAGTTTAAAACAGAAAATGCAAGTAAAAACGAAGACTAAAGAAAATGAGTATGTTTGACTAAGGAAAAGAATATAACTGAGGATACTTTTTTTTGCGCTACCATATGCAAAGGATTATTTAGATATTGAAAAACTTATGCCAGTTTACATTGGAATGGAAATGCAGTTATTCACTTTCAAACAAAGTGAAGATAATTCTCTAAATTTAGCAGACCTAGGGCTGAGCCATATTAATGTAACAAAAAAAGGTCTCACTGGCTACTGTCAAAATGATAATGGGAGATGATAAAGAATATGTTGAACTCATTTCTTACCCTTACTTTGAACTCAGCAATTATCTCTTATGTGGGATGTGTAAAAATTAAAAAAAATACCATCTACTACTTCAAAAGCTTTTCCGAAGATTAGTTATGAAACTTGCACAAAATCGAGTACTTCAAGGCAACCTGGGAATGGATAAAAAGAAAACTCAGGTATAAGCCAGATTTTATTGGTAAGGAATTATAAAAGAAATAGACGAATTCTATTCATCCTGTCTAGACTATCAGAAAATAGCTTCATAACCTGGGTTACCAAATCCTTTGATTTCAGTGCCCATTAGAGATGTGCTATTTGAACACATTGCTATGGACATTGTTGGCCCTTTGATAAGATCTGCCAGTGGGTATCAATATTTCTTGGCCATAGCTGACTATGCCACAAAATTTCCATGACTGTGCAATTATGTAAAGCTAATGCTATCTCATTTGTCAGAAAATGTCAAGTGTTATAGAGGAGATGTGTCAATGTTTTCAGGAAGTTGAACAGTTAAAATGTCATTTTACCATCAACATACTGGCAGTTTAATTAAGAGATTCAGTAAAACATTGAAATCCATGTTAAGAAAAGTAACTGATACAGATGGTAAGAACTGGGATCAGTAGTTATGCTACTGGCAATTTGCAATAATAGAGATACCATTAGCATCAATGGTGTTAGGACAAGCATCAACGCAAATTATTCCATGCAAACACATGTACGGTAAACATCCAAGTGGTCTACTTGAAATAGCTAAAGAGACATGGGAAGAAGACAGAAAACAATTCAAATACAGTATAATGCAAAGCTTGAAGTGATGATGTCCACAGTAACATGGTATAAGCTGAGGAAATAGAGATTGCTATATAACAGGAATGCTAAAAGGACAGAGTTTAATCCAAGAAACAAAGTCATGGTACTTGTTCCTTCAACAGAAAATACATTTTTAGATAAGTAGTAAGGTCCATTTGAAATCTTGAAAAGGCTAAATGAGATAGGTGATAAGGTGAATCAGAATGACAAAAGAAAGCGAGAACAAATCTATCACATCGATATGCTGAAGGAATGGAAACATGAAGAATCTTCAGGAGTTAGTTGTAGCACTGTGGCAGGAAAAATACATTCAAGGAAGGGAAGTATTCTTACTCTTCAAATAAGTGAGTCTTTATATAAGACACAGAATGCTAGAATTTCTAGCCAGACATAATGAAGCCTTTACAGATCTACCTGGCAGGATGAATCGAGTCTATATTATAATCTCGAAGGTTTAAAATTTCTAATCACTAAAGCTAAAGTTCGAACTTTATTGATCGAAGTCTTAAACCATCGAAACCAAAAAAAAATACTAAACTAAAAAAAAAAAAACCTAAATAGTGAGTAGGCATCCCCCACCCCTACTTAAATATATCAAATCGAGAACACACTACATTGAAGTAAATGGAAATCTCCCAATACGGAGATTTTTCCATTTAAATGTTCGATGTAGTGCGCTTTCAGAATTCTTGTATCGACAATATCTATTGTCAGACTTCGAGATTTTAATATAGACTCAGATGAATCTGACAGAACAAAGTACAGAAACACCCCAGGAGTGCAGGCATGTTCAAATCCCTATATAATGCCTGAAGAACAAAAGAAAGCAGTGTGGTAAGATGCTGAAGGAAGGCCTGCAAAGAAGGGCATTTGACTGAAAATTAAAAAGCCAAGGGTAGATACTGAACATGAAGCAGAAATGCATAATAATAGAGCTAATAACTTTATTTGTGAAAAAGAAAACACTGGAAATAAAATAAGTGAAAACACAGTGGGATGTAAAGGTTATAAAAATTAAGTTAGTATTGTCTTTGAATAGTGCAAAGAACAACTGTTACCTGAAAAGAGTATATAAGACTTGGTACATCAGCAGCAGGAGCAATCAGGGAAAGGAAAAAAAACAAAAGCTACAAAAACTTTTGGTTGTACGCATTTCACAATGAAAGAAATTGAGAATGACAATACCATAAAATATTGAAAAAGCAAGGATGTGTTCAGGGAACATCTAGAATTAAAGTAGAGAAAGTACAAAGTTTCAGAAGGAGCTGAATACTGTTTGCTTTGCTCCCATTAGATCTAATCTAATGCTAGTAACTTTGCTTTACAAGCAAGAGTTCCAGTGTCAGAATTTTTGTTTCAAATGTGGTTGCCATCTTTAGAACAGTAAATGAGAAAACTACAATTAATTTTCAGGGCATAGTGCCACTGTATTACACTACCATTGCATGTGGTAATGGCCTTAACACTACTGTTTTTGTAAACTTTTGGTTGGCATTCACCTTGAAATTTTGTCTGCATAGCTGTCAGGAACATGGATCTACTTCTCATTCTATTATTGGATAACTTTTACAGATTCCACATCCCTTTCCAGTAACATGTCATGGGTTGAGCAAAAAAGGGCAGCCTCCTATACGTGTAAAATGTTAAGGGGTGCAATCAAGAGTTTCTTCATTTTTTCTGTAACAAATGCCAGTACAGTGAGGGTGTTTGGAAAAATATCCTTTTTTTTCCTTTTCTACCGCTTCACTTAAAGAGTTAAGGGGGGTGTACATCTGGCTAGTATAGAAAGTACCAATGCGTTTTCTACAGTAACAGGACTTTTTTTTTTTTTTTTTTTTTTGCTCTTCAGTTAAGATCATTCAGTAATAAAACCTGGGGTGTTTCTTTTATCTTTTTGCTCTTCAGGTGAAAAGCTGTTAGGGGGTGGGTTGTGAATATGACTACAGTAAGAAACTGATTGATAAAAAGTGCAATCATCTTTCTAGAGTAAAGGATGAAGTCTTTTTCTTCTTGTTGCTGCTCTTTCAGCTATAGCTCTGACCCCTCCATTTAAACTCAGAACCCTGTGTTTTGCACTGGGAATGATGTCTCCTGTATACTGTATAAATATTGTTAAAATGATACATGTTTTAACATTTTGGCTTTAAAGCAATGTTATTACTATTACATGATGTAAATAGTATGTAAATAATGCTGTTTCTTTAAGAGCAGTCAGGCAGTGGTTATGTTTTTGATAGAGAAGAAATCCCTCACTCCAAAAGTTAATAGCACATTATGAGACACATTATGTAGTTTGATCTTGTATAAAAAGGAAGGCTTTTCTAAGCCATGGCAGATTTGCTAGTGTCTCCAGGGAGAATCAGTAGAGTCCCAAGGGGAGATTATTTGTCCTGGACTAGTGTTTGAATACAAACTGTCATGTCACTTCATTTGTTTGTTGGTCCTTATGCCTGGAGAGGGATTTCCAAGAAGGAAATTTGGAAAGGGATTTCCATTTGACTAGAGTGGGAAGCAAAGAAAAGCAGTGGACTGAGGACCTGGATTGAGGTGTTCCGGTTGAGGAATGGTTCACTTGCAGCCTCCAATGAATTCATCCTAACGGGTCTAGAAAATGACTTTATACTTGTAGAACAATTGATAACTCTGTACATGGAAATTTTCATTGATGAGATTACTTTTTTAACATATGCTTTGCAGCGTTATTTAAAGCAACTTGAGAAATAGAAAAAAAATGTGTTTTCATTTACTTCTGTGCCCAGTGTTGTGAAAGTGTATCCCTTTCTCTCTACCTGTCTCTCCTTCTGTCTCTATATACAACACAAACACAAGCAGGTGCACAAACACACATATACACCCATATGTGTGTGCCATATAAACCTGCTCTTACACAGTATGGATGTGCTTTCATCATCAAAAATAATCAGTTGTAAGTTTGCGCTATGACAGGGCATGCACCAGGCTGGAGATAAGTTGCCTAAGCCAAACAAATACCCTCAGCAACTCCAAACGCACTCTTTCAAACCAATAACCACATCAACACATACTGCCACATCTTATGGAATGTCTACTTCTAAGCCCATAGGACAAGCCACTGCAAAATCCAACATTCTGATCATTAAAGACTCTATTGTGTCACACTGATGCTCCTCTTACCATGATGAGTAAGAAGAAAGTCACTCTCAGTTGCTTATCAGGAACCACCTTATGCATGCACTCAGGTCATTGGACCACAAGTACTGATATGACATAGTCCATGTAGGTGTAAATGATGTGAGACATAGTCCCTAGGCTATATAAAGAGATACATCATGGGAGTTGTAATATGTGTCCCAGGCTGAATGAGCCTAACACTGGGCACCATTTTATCTTCTCCAAGGATAATGCCACAATACAAACAGAAGATGACTGACTTTAACAATTGACTAAGTTTCTGGTGTCATTCTAAGGGGATGCAATATTTGTCAGCATGGAAGGAGATGGTCAACAGGCCATGCTGTTTGGCAGTGATGGTGTGCACCCTCTCCCCTTTAGGCTTTTGAATATTAGTTAAAACATTGACCTCCCCAATAGTGCCTTTTTATGCAATGCCAAAATAACTGAAAGTGTTTCCAACATAGCAAATCAATACCAAGAAAATCTAAAGTTGTCACTGCTCAGTGCTAGGAGTCTAAACAAAAAACTCCACTTCTCAAAAGCTCTCATCACCATAGAGAATGCTGATATCTGGCCGATCACTGAGACATGGTTTAAAGCTGTGGAAAGCACACTGGCAGTGCAAGGCACACATTTAAACTAGCTACTATGCAGACCGGGACGAAAGGTGAAGGTGTCTCGATTTAAATCAAAAATAAATATACCGCAACGCTGGTCAAATAGGACAATGAATTTGAGCTTCTCCATATTCAAATCACCGTAGGCAAAATCCCATATCACTTCCTTGCAACCCTAGGTCCTCCTCAACAACCCAGAAAACCCATAACATATACTTAAACTTACTGGAAACATTCACCATTAAACCAAATAGCATATTCATGGGTAATTTAATTACCATTCTACTAAGTGGAAATCATAAAAAACACCAAACATGGAGGCACAAAGATTCCTGGATTTTGTAAACACAAACTCTCTGTGCAAGTTTGTCAATACGCAGACCAGGGGTACAAACATGCTGGGTCTAGTCCTCACTAATATGAAAGATTGCTACACACTCCATAGCGTAATAACTTCTCTGGTAAAGTCAGGCCACAAAATGGTCTCCTTTGAAGTAAAAATGAAAGCTGGAACCCCAGCTAACCCTGCAATGTTCAGGAACTACTCTAAGGATAACTTCCCACTATTAAGTGATAAGCTGGCAAAAGTACAAGCCCCCCATAAACCTTGAGAACATTGCTACCTACATGGAACTGTTCACAGAAACCTTATACATGTATGTTAATAGTTGCATAGAGGCAGCTGTACCCACCAGGAAGAAGTATAGAACTAGCAACCCCACCCTGGTGGAATCACAACATCAGTAGGCTGTATAACAGAAGGAAGAAAATCATGGCAAAATTTAGGAGATGTAGCACCCAGCAGGATAAAAGGAGTCTATATTAGATATGCAAAAGCTGACTTTCGCAAATACATTTTCATCGACACATAAATGTTGATGTACAAAAAGCGAACAATGAAAATAGTGAAAGTGAGAACGCCAAATGTAATACTGGAAGCAACAGCACTATACAGGTAAGGTAAACCTAAGTGAACAAACCTAAAGTAAAACAATTTTCTAAACATTTTTGCTCTTATGGAGGGCTGCACCCCCCACACCCCCCTACTTAAATATACCAACTCCAAGACCGCACTACAGTGGGGAAAAGGATTTATTTCCTCATCCCCACACTCACCCTGCGGGCCGAGGAAATACTTTTGGCATTCTCACTTTTGCTGTTTTCGTTGTTCGCTCTTTTCGTACATCGACATTTATGTGTTGAGGAACATGTATTCACTAAAGTCAGCTTTCGCGTTTCTAATATAGACCTGGATAAAAGAATTCCCACTGAGCAAAATAAACAACTCAGGGAACAAACAAAGTCTATCAAAGCCAAATTTTAAGTATATTTCACCTCCCAGGTCAAGGACAAATATAAGGCATTTTTTAGTTATGTCCACGTCCTCAAATGCAATACACAAATTGTGTGTAGAGCTCATTGATAATGGACCAACCTATACTGGCCCAGAGGATATAACAAACCTACTGGCCAACAAATTAATCTCCAATTTTACTCCTTTCTCCCCCTCAACATCTTCTCAGGAAATACCATCAATATAACTCCGCCTACTATCACTAAGGAGCAGGTCCTTAAGAACACTGCATCAGTGTGTCTAGACAATATCCCAGAACATCTTCTAAATAGCATGAAAGATGACCTATTAGAACCTCTGGAAATGCTATTTAAGTGTAGCCTCCAAATTTGGTCCCTGCCTCATAAATGGAGAACAGCAACAGTCATCCCTCTACACAAGGGCAGGCCATCAACAGACTGCAGAAACTACAGATCCATAAGTCTCATTAGTTGCATAGGCAAAGCTTTGGAAAGAATAATTCTGAAAAATAGGAAACCTCCAGACACTGGACCCAACTGAGTTTGCTTTCATGAAGGGCAGGTCATGCCCACTCAAACTTGTAGACTTATTTGAGTAGGTCACAAAAAAATTGATGAGGGCAAAATGATTCACACTGCCTACTGTAACCTGGCTAAGACATTAGACACTCTGGCATTGTTGAAAAACTCAAGAGGTTAGGTATAAACTCTTATGTTACCCCATGGATAGCTAGCTGGCTCACAGACAGGACTTAGGAATTTAGAACTAGGGAGTTCACCTCTACAATGAGACCAGTCACAAGTGAAGTCCCTCAGGAATCAGTCCTGGTACCGCACTTTTTTGACATTTACTTGTCTGAAGTCAAGGCCAATGTCAAGGGTCTCTGGCTGACTAAATTTGCAGATGATGGTAAATTAGGAGCAGTCATCAAAATATCTACTGACACAAATGTTCTCCAGAGAGGGCTGACACAGAAAAATAACTGGTGTCAGAACCACAGGCTAAACCTAAATGCCAAATAAATGCATAATGGTATCCTTCAGGAAATCAATCACCCCTGGTAACTGTCATATTGACAACACACACCTAAGAATTGGCCCAGTAGTCAGTACAGTGCCCCTTTTGTATGTACCTAACCAGGCACATCTAACAACTGGACCGTCCACATATGTTCATCATTGAAGAAATACAGGGCATAAATAACATATCCTATGCAGACTGCCTCAAAGCCCTATCCATGTATTCTGTCTCTTACAGGCTGTTGGGGGGAGATCTATGGCTGGCATCGAAGGAATTGTCAGACACCACCCCGATGGACCTCTTGCATATCCGCAAAACAAACATCACCTTGACTGTGATATAAACAGGATCTGCTGAATAGATATGTATGTATCTCAGAGACTACCTCTTCTCTGGAACAGGCTCCCCATCCACATAAAACAGAGTTCTTCCGTAAGCCAATTCAAGTGTAACTTGGACAATTGGATGGGAAACAGGATATTCATCCTTATTTGGTACCTCCCAGTGGCAGCTGGTGACTTCAAATCAAAGGGGGGCAGCAGGAGACAGCTGAACAGGTGGGGTCAGTGGGAATGGGTGTGACCAACTAGAAAGGAGAGGAGCTATGCTCAAAACCACAAAAACTGTAACTTTAACTAAATACACTGCCATGGGTGCCAAACCATCATTATGAGAGTCCAATCAAGACAAAACAAAGTGTAGAAGAAAAAAAATATTTCAATGCATTGGCTGCATGACAGCTTTCTTAATATCTTGATGGAAACAAAAAGGTTGTGCGGCATGAAAAAATATATTTTTTTTAAATACATTTCTGGAATGCCAGTCAAAATCAAGTATAAGAAAAACAAGCAGCATTCAACTCAAACCACTTCTCCTTGCACTGCAGTTCTAATTATAATTTATATTCATCTTTATTAAAGTGCCAAGTAACATGCTGAAAGTAGCAATCTCTGTGATACCCCCACTTGTAAAAATGTTTACTATCCAAAAAAGACCTGCTGCCTGACAACTATCTACTTGTTTCATGGGGAAAACATTATCAAAGTAAAAAATGAAAAGCAAACAAGAAACAAGCTCAAGATACATTGCATAAAGGACTACGCACAGGTTATGGACTATGCACGATAGATTGGCATTCTGTTTAGGTTGCAGGTAAAGCCTGCAAAGATGACTGCAGGTCTCCAACAAATGTAATGAGCTACTTAAAATAATGTAATACTGTCCTTTATTACAAATACTGTCATATGCATTTCAATACCCAAGGCTTATACATTATCTAGTTATGTAAGTATTCTCTGCATGGCAACAACAGAAAAGCTTTCAATGTTGGCAGTTCTTTAACAGTATGCTTATTAAAAATTACTTGCATCTTACAATCTCAGACAAGCTTATCTGATGGTCATTAAAGCATTGCTACTTAAACACAGATCAACAGGCACTTTCTGAATAATAATAAGCATAAATCAACAGTATAAAATATGACAGAAACCCGAACATTCTATAAAATCAAGGAGAGATGAAAAGCCACTGTAGTACTTGTGTCTACCTTGGATGGGGGGATACTCTGCACATTTACACTGCATAACTGCTCCTTGCCTTGCTTGGACACATCCAGAGTCACTACATGGGGGAGTGGGGTGCAACAAGTATGTCACAATTTGAAATGTCTCTGGCTGACTGTGATGGCCCTGACACATTTGTCATACCTCTCAACCTCAGAGCAAGAAATCTGGACAAAGCCATACATAGAAGTGGTTCAAAGACCCAGAAATAAGGATCATTTTTAAATATTGCTCTTATAATCTTAGAAAGATAAAAGAATAGTAGGTCTTACATTAGTATGAATTTTCTGAAGGGTATGAAATCTGAAACTGAAATGTCTGTCATTATTTTCTAATTTCAGTCTTTAATGATTTGCTACTAATTTGCCAAAAAAACACAATTTTATGAAAAACGGACCAAAAGTGTGATGCAAAAATATAAAATAGTCACACAATACAGCTGGGAACCTGTCAAAGAAGGGACACTTTTTTAATATTAGTACTGTTAACTTGAGCAAATGACAAAATAAAATAATCTACATGCATTTCTGAAATAAAAGTAATCTATATAATAATCTATGGTTGGGAGGGTGGCCTAATGGTTAAGGTGTTTGCCTTACAAACTCAAGGTGCAGGGTTTGAGTCTCATAAGGGATAATTAGCTAGGCTTAAAATAGCTCACAACGGCAGTTAGCCTAGTACTAACCTATGAACCTATAACTGATTATTACAGTTAATTGTAAACCCTCCATATTTTCTTCCAAAATTGCTATTTTGCGGAGAGATTATTAGGGGAAGAGCAACATTTTGAGCCAAAATCAGGGAGAGTTGAGAGGTTTGGATATGCCTAATTATAAAAAACAATTTATTTGCACATACCTCTCAACCTGTTAGTACATGAGATCTGGACAAGGCCAAATATATTGGGGGAACATATAAACAGTACTAAAAATTGCTTTTGTATAAACTGAGACAGTTGATAGAATAACAGGTCTTGCTTTAGCATGCATCATTCTGAAGGTTGTGAAGTCTGAAACTCAGTGTCTGTCATTATTTAGTGACTTAATTCCTAAATGATTTGCCAGAAAACCACAAATTTTATGAGGAACAAACCAAAAATAAGAAGCAAAAATCTATCCATTCTGCAAAAATCTGGACAGTTGAGAGGTATAGTTCAGCTGGGGCTGTCTTTGAGTTTTCCAACCTCCTCCCTCACAAAATCATGGTCGAATGGAGCCTCCCCCCTGCAGCCATTCCAATGAACCATTACTTGGCTATTTCAACCCATTTACCATAAACACTAATGTGCATACTGCTTTACTTCTGCGATGATTTGGACTTCATTTGAATGTTTTATTTTGCATTTTACAGAGCAAACACTAATAATTATCTACTAAATAAAGCAATGCAGTCTCACAATGAAAATATACTTAGCATTAAAACTTCTGTGCCCTTGAAACTCACATTCATTGAAACAGCATTGAAACCCACATTCAATGAAAATACATTTTGCCAGTGGCAGATAAAGATTAGCTTTGGGTTTGGGCTGTTTTTAAATCACAGGCCCCTTGCACACAAAATATACACATGCTGTTTCATAGACCTTCCTGATTGTATTAAATTATATTCCTTGTATAATACAGTACAGTTTTAGAGGACATTTTAAATGTATTGTTTTGAACATTTTTCCAGTAAACAATGAAACAAAATGCATGCACCAATAATGACAAAACTGCCCAATTCAGAACATTTCCATCATAAAAGTCTACTCAAACTTCTACAGTCCACCAGTATCAGTGCATATGCACAATCTCTGAAGAAGTAAAAGTCATCTAAATAATTCCACTTTAAAGAGATCTGTAACTAATGAAGACATTGCTGCTAGTAAACAACTTTATATTTCATTGTTTCATCTACAAATAAAGTGTCTGTTGCCCTTGAAGAATAACTTGCCTATCTTTAAAAAAATGATAAGCTAGTAATATTGCAATTGGGAATGGATGGCAAACTGATAACAGGTTCATAGTTACTAGGTATCTTCACCAAAAAGGAGTGCAGCATCCACCCCTTTGCAACACAGTACAGTATCAACAATGCATCTATCTTCTGTGGGAGTAGAACCAACAGCCTTCTGCATCAAAAGCAAGTACATTACCTGTTGTGCTATTAACAACACGAGCAAACTTAGCATAAGCAGCACTAAACTTTTGCTCCCCTGCAGCTCTCAGCTCCTTGTAAAATCTACTCACTCAGCTGTATCTCTGAGCTTTGCAGCACAAGAAATCTGGAAAAAGCCAAAATTTATTGGGGGGGGGGACAAAAGCTCAAAAAACAGGGACACATTTTAAACATTGGTTGTATAATGTTGGAAAGTTGCTAGAATAAAATGCTGTGTTACCACCATACATTTTACTGCCAAGTCTTGAACTCAGGACTCTGTGCAAAACAGTCAGGGCAACATACCACTATGCCAGATTAGCTGTTTTGCAAAAGAGAGGAAGACTAAAACTTAAATCGCTACCATTTAGTAAATACAGTTCTCACCATAGCTGTCGATCTCTTAGCAAAATAAAACACCAGGAGAAAGCCAGTAATGGGGAAATACAGCCCACAAACATATTCAGTGAATTCAATTCTTATCATAGCTCTCAGCCCTAGCACAAATAACCTGGACAAAGCCAATAATTGGGGAATACAGTCCCAAAAATAGGGACAAATTTCAAATATCCATCTTATAAACATAGAAAATTGCTAGAATAAAAGCTTTTGTGTTACTGTGTACTTTCTGAAGAATATGAAGTCTGAAATTCAAATGCTTATCATTTTTATTTAACATTTCGTAACCAGGAAAGTCTGACTTGGAACAAAAGCCAACTTTCAGCAAAGGCACAGGGAGAAACACTCCAGATAGACACATGTCTTTGTAAGATGGGATGGGAGGACACCAAAGCACCCAGAGGAAACAAACACAGGGAGGACATGCATACTCCACACAGAAGGCACCCCAGCCAAGAATCAAACAAGAAAACCTGCAGCTGTCAGGCAACCATGCTACCACTGCACCAATGCACAACTGAATTTGTAAGGACACAAAACTATAGAAATCACAGATTTTATGAGGAACAGAACAAGTATGAGGGAAAACTCTGCAAATTTCTTTACAAATGGTGGTGGGTAGGGAATTCAGGTGCTTGCCACTTGGACTCAAGGTACAGGGTTCAAGCCTGTTCTCTATCCACCACCATATAGCACTTGGTGCATTACACACACACACACACACGCACACACACAGACAGACACACACACACACACACACACACACACACACACACACACACACACACACACACACACACACACACACACACACACACACACAGACTATTCCTTACCTCAGGTTGTAAATACATCCAAAGTCTGTCTCAGCTGTCTGTAACATCCACAGCCCCTCCATCTAGCCTTGTAAATGCATCCAAAATCCACACCTACCATCCAGCTTCTGTCTGTGAAACAACATCCACCCCTTCCATCTAGCCTGTGATGATGAGAGCAAGTCCTTCCTGCAAAAGCAGTAAGCTGGATGCTACCTAGCCTGCAAACATTGCAGTCTGATCCCCTATCAAGTCTATGCAGTTGTAACTGCATAGACTTCTGGGATAGGGCTTCTGCATGCTCTCTCCCTAATCCAGACTGTTGGTGAGACAGTCTGGATTCTGTGCACATGCTCCAGACTGGTTCACCAGCAGTCTGGAAATACTGCGAGTGCACATCAGCAATGTTCTGCGACTTGCATTTTTATTTTCATTTTTATTTTATTTTTCTTCTTTGTTTATAGCTGGGGGGCTGCAGTCCTACAGCCCAATAGCATGAGCCACCCCTGGTACCTCCTTTTGTCTCTAATATATACAGGCAGCCTCTAAACTGTTCATCTCCCAGTCCCCTACTTGTAAATGTTTCATATCCCAAGCCCCTGCTTACACTTATCAAGGGTACCAGAACATAAAAATATCGCTGATTTGTGCTCATGTGCTGCAGTCATACCAATTAATAAAGGCAGGTGGGTTCATATTAAACCTTGACAATTTCAGACAGATCAAATTCTCAGAAATTCATGAGGCATGCCTGGGCTTAAAAAGGCCCTTGTGCTCATTAGCCTAGTACACACATTTGAACCTACAAACCTATCCTTTAGCATCCAGTAATAAAAATTGTCTTGTAATGATCTGCCTTAAAGGTGGAGAAGTAGAGAGTCTGTATATCTTCATATCATACACAAAATTAATATCATACTATCTGTCCTTTAGAAAGCTTGCATGCTACTAATATTGCTGTGTATATTGACCAGCAACCAGAACTTCTAATTTTAACTTTGGCAAGTATTAATTTTGCATTGCAATGCCACTCTCACTTCATATCTATTTTCTTTCTGCAGTAAAATAAAGGAGAAAACAGAGACCATGACTGAAATTAGTTTAAAAGATCAGCCATTTCCTGGTCGAACAATCTTTTCTTAGAAATGCCGAGTTAGTGGACAGTTTCTCACTCTTAGTAGTTTAACCAGAATTCTTATTGTCATACCAATGCCAGAAGATGTCAGAGACAATGTTTGACTAGATGCTGCTGTGATATTTCTAGGATGAATATTAACTAGGCAGTCTAATCTCCATTTTTAAACCAGGTACTTCTGAAGACAGGCAAATAGTGCATTCTAGAATTCAGCAGTGTCTCTGCCAACTTATACTTGCACTCTCAAAATATTTGCCATCTACTGGAGTCTTTGTTAAATTGTAATTAAGGCATTATGGGGGAGGCAGTGAAGGCTTGAAAATAGTTCACAAACATAAAAAAAATGTTGCTGTTGATCTGTTTGGAATTAATCTTGCTATTGTTTTCAACATCTTGGCTTCAAGGCAGCACCAATTATTTTGGAATCTCACTCCAGAAGACAAATTTATCACTGATTTGTGCTCACATGTTGCAGTCATACCAATTCATAAAGAGAAGGGGAATCATATCAAAACTTGACAATTTCAGGCCTATCAATCTGAATGCCATTCTATATTTATCACGATTAGAACCAAAATAGAATGTATTAAAAATGGAACAGTGTGTGCTTGTTAAAGGGTTATTTTGCTTTTTGAATTTTATGGCTTTCTTTGATTAGGTAACAAATGCTGATCTACAGGGCTGTATAATGCTACCACATTTTTAGACTATTCTCAGATATAAAATTGAGAAATATGTGATAAGTACTTGTTTGGTAGCTTAATTACTTTAGTAGAAGATGCTAAAGTTCTTCCAGACAGTCTGAAGATACTGGGTCTATATCACATTATCGAAATTCCAAAATATCGAACACCATAAGCCCGACATTGGAATCTCGAAATGTGATATACTCGAACGCTCAGAACAGCAAATTTTTTCCAAGGGAAAAAATTTGCTGTTCCAAGAAAACACACACAGCACAAGCACACCAAAATACATAATCCACACATACACACTTCACAAAACCCTACACTAAACCGTGCATACACTACTAGCTATCCACTTACCTTAACCCTACCCTAACCCTAAGGTCCCTAACTAACGCACAATCACCTTACCTGCTCCCTAACCCTAAGGTCCCTAACTATCTGTCAAAGGAAAAACTTCAAAGACCAATACACGTAAGGTTCAGTTAAGGCATATTTATTTACTTGCCACAAGGAGACAAAAACATGCAAATACAAGGATTTGTCTAACTACTAACAGGAAGTATGCTTATTCTTATACTATTTTACAAGACATGGCCTTCTATGCCTGAAGTAATCAAACACAACTTTCAGTATTGTTCTACAGCAGATGTTACTCAGATTTTCTGCTGACATGACTAGATTTGTGAGAAACTTTTGAGAAAAACAACCTGGCCTTGGTGGGCACTAATTCATTTACAAGCTTCCATTGTACAGTGTTACATTTCAAGGTACTCTTCTAATTCAGATACAAGCAAATGCTGATTGCAGTTCATATTTTCAAACAGGCTTTGTCCTAATTATCTATAGCTTCTACAGCTGTGTATTTTCTCACAGCACAAACAAAACTTCTTGTCTAAGCTTCATACAAGTAGTATTGTTCTATTCATTATTTTCCTAACATAAGCTGGAATCATCTGCTTCTCAGTAAATTTCCAAGGCACAAGCAAGATTTTAGCTGACAATACAAGGTCAGAAAGCATCTGCAGTTTATACAGATTTATGCAGTATGAAATAGAATAAATGTGTTAACCCTTTTCGAGCTCTAAATGCACTAAGCATATTACTAATACACACATTAATACATATTTTTCTGACATTTCCCCCCTTTTAATACTTTTATTCTACTTTCAAAATAAGCATAAGCAGTTTGTTTTCTTCTCCTAACCTCTTTCACTTAGGATTTGCAGTTAAGGGAGTCATTCAGTTTAAACTCATGAAAGCATTTTCAATCTTTTAACAGTTCTTCAAACTCAATACTTTTATATAAGGTTTCAGAAACTGGCATGTCTATAAAATCTTTAATCAGTCTTTTCATGCAGGGGATGCCACAACAAACACATACTCCCAGTAGGAGCATTCCTACACAAATGGCAATCAGGATGTTCATTAGGATGGTACCCCACCCCCCAAACCATTTCTGGAAAAAGTCCGTCAGTGGGTTTGGGCCTGGTTTGGTCATGGCTGACACTTGCTGAATTACCTCAAGATGACTGTCTATCTCGTGTTTATGGTCAGGAATATACGAACAGCATTCTTCTTGGATTAAAGCACAAGTACCACCTCTCGCTGCTAGGGTGAAGTCGAAAGCCATGCTGTTTTGAAGCACTACAGTTCTCATAGCATTCAGTTCATCAGTCACTAATTCAAGAGTGGAAAAAGTTGCATTACTCATTACTTCGAGAAGTTTCAACAGTTTTCTCAGCTCCCAGATTGATTTCACTGCTCCATATGCCGGTAATATGCCTGCCCACGATATAACGCTATCACTCAAGTCCATATGTGTCAGTCCTTTGCCTATGGAATGATGGTTTTTCCAACGCGCATCAATTTGTCCCACTGGATTTACAGGTTTCTTGATGACCTCTCAGACATTTTGAATTTTTCCTCGAGGCAAAACTGCAGTGTGTCGTATGGCCGGAACCAGGTAACCCAAAAAACAACTGCCAGACCAGTTCTTAGTTAAACATTTGTATGCCTTTCTGCCACACACAAAATAACAATCCTCTACTTTAGTAGTAACCTTGCTATGAATATACACTCACCCTGCATGAAACATTTTTCTATCTATTATAGACAGTTGTTTATAAGGAACAGAATTGCGTTTTACTTCATCAAGTGTTTTGTGCATCAATCCAAGAAATGAATCATAGTTTGTATTGCAATAAAGATCTACATTGTTACCTTTAGTGTAACATTTATAAGGAACAGTCACATTGAAATTGCTCGAACTCACCTGAACAGTATCATTTTTATAAAAACACACAGTTCCCTTTTGTGGAACAGACAAGTGCAATGCTATTTTATATTGTGATGTAATGGTTGAGGTATCATAAATCAAGTTCTCCCAGGTCTCATTGACCCCTAGGGGGACTGTAGTCATTAATAACCCCCTGTATGCTGTCGGCAAAGCTGTGCAAATCCAGCAATTCGAAACACTGAAAGTCTCAGCATACACATATTTAATTGTCTGGTAAGTGTTAAAGTTTGGATGCCAGTCTATGAGTAACGCTTCACGTTTATTCAGTTCAGTCCATGTGGCTGGAAAAAGGAAAGGCCACAAA
Source organism: Protopterus annectens (assembly GCF_019279795.1). Taxonomy (NCBI): domain Eukaryota; kingdom Metazoa; phylum Chordata; order Ceratodontiformes; family Protopteridae; genus Protopterus; species Protopterus annectens. Next base: position 301,724,369 of record NC_056728.1, read on the forward strand.
AAAAAGATTATTGTCACTAGTACAGTTAACAGGATGATTATGCAATACTTCTGAGGAAAGGGTTGTTCTACATTCCTGTTTCTTCTGGACTCTTATCATTTTTACTCTTGGCATGTGACAAGATTTTTGTCCAGTTCAAAGTTCTTTACTAATTTACAGTGCGTCAGGTGGATCCAGGAGGCGCGCCGCGCTATCTTGACTGCAGTGGGTGTTGACAGAAGCACTTGATATGCACCTTCCCACTTTGATGATGCCCAATTCTTTCTCTTTACTGTCTTCACCCACATCCAAGTTCCAGGGGACACTGCCACTTCTGACGGTCTGGTTCGTTCTTTATCTGAAACAGAATTTGACTGCAACAAATGTTTAGAATTTAACAAGTTTCACATGTACTCAGCTAGTGTACTGCCAGCTTCCTGGTCTGCGGGCATGAGAGATTTCCACTGAGGTATATAATAAGCCCTTCCAAATAATTTTTCAAAAGGAGTCAAACCTTTTGCATTCGGAACAGTTCTCATGCTCAACAGTGCCAGGGGCAGGCAGTACACCCAATTTCTCCGCGTTTCTACAATTAACTTCCATAGCTTATTCTTTAAAATCTCAGTATGCCTCTCTGCTAGCCCTGCAGATTGTGGGTGATACACACAATGATTTTTTAAAGAAATACCAAAATGTCTACTTAACTGTTGTATGGTCTGGTTTACGAAGTGTGTGCTGTTGTCATTGTAGATCCTTTCCGGAATGCCGAATCTAGGGATGATTTCTTTAACAAGAACTTTGTTCACAGTTACAGCATCTGGATTTTTAGTCGGAAAGGCTTCCACCCATCTGGAAAACATATCTACAATGACAAGACAATACTTCTTATTTTCACATTTATTCAACTCTATGAAATCCATACAGATAGTATGAAACGGATACGGTGATGTAGGGAAACTCCCTTGCTTGGGCTTTAACGCCCCTTGTGCATGATGTTTATTACAAACATGGCACATCGAACAGAATTTTTTAGAGTAATTTAAGAATCCATATGTCGTGAACACTTGGTTCACCAGCTGTACCATCCCCCCTGTTGAGACATGCACTGCCCATGGCTCAACAAAGTTGCATATCTAAACAAATTAGACAGCAATATCGTTTTCCCTTCTTTAGAGATGTACAGCCCTTTTCGAGAATTGCTCCTCGTTTTACCCATCTTTGTTTTTCAACTTGCATAGTAAGTGTCTGCATTGTCTTTAACATTTCTAAGTCTAAAATCTCAGAGGGTTGTAATTCCTCATTCAAAAGAAATACTTCTGAAGCTGCCTGCTTTGCAGTTGTATCAGCTCTCGCATTACCTTTTGAAATCCTGTCCGGTTGCTTGGTATGAGCTGTGCATTTACAAATAGCTACTTTCTGAGGTAACTGAATAGATTCTAAAAGATCCAAAATAAACTGTGCATGATTAATTGGTTTGCCAGTAGATGTTATCATTCCTTGATTTTTCCACTGTTGTGCAAAAACATGTACAGTAGTAAAAGCATACTGGTTGTCAGTAAAAATGTTCACACATTTACCCTTTGCTAAGGTACATGCCCGTGTCAAGGCAATCAATTCTGCTGCCTGTGCAGATAAATTGTGTGGTAAAGATTTTGCTTCTATAATGTCAGTATCAGAAACTACTGCATATCCTACTAGGTTCTGTCCTGCAGGACCCCTTTTGCATGAGCCATCCACGTAGTAAGTCACCTCGGCATCATCCAAGGGATCATCCATAAGGTCTTTTCTAGGCAGTGTCTTTTGCTCAATCACCTGCAGGCAGCTGTGTGGTGTGCCATCTGCAAGGGTTGGGAGCAAGGTAGAAGGGTTCAAAGTCGTACATCGTTCAATTGTCATATGAGGTTGGCTCAACAATATAGTCATAGAGGAAAGATGCCTAGCAGGGGAATGATATGCTACCTTCTCTTACAGTAAAATAATTGCGACTGCATGAGGCACTCTCAATGTGAGAGGGTGGAACAAAACTACTGAGGCCGAAGCCTGTACTCCCATTGCAGCTGCAACTACTGCTTGTACACAGTGGGGTAAAGACCGTGCCACTGGGTTCATTTGTGATGAATAATAAGCAATAGGGCATTGTTTTTCCCCATGCTGCTGTATTAACATTGATGTCATATAACCTTGCTTACAATCTACAGTTTGGAAAAAACGTTTCTAATAGTTTGGTAATCCCAAAACTAATGAGGACGCTATTAACTGTTTCAGTTTGCAGAAAGCAGATTCTGCTTCTGGTGTCCATTGTAACAAATCCTGTGCTGCCATAGGCTTTTTATAAATCAGGTTAGTCAACGGTGCAGATTCCAAGGCATAGTTTGGAATCCAACTCCGACAAAAATTAGTTGTACCCAGGAAGGACATCATTTCCTTCTTGGTAGTGGGTTTTGGTGCTTGCAAAATCGCTACTTTTCTGTCCTCATCTAATGTCCTACCCTCCTTGGATATTACATATCCTAAGTATTTAACTTGTTTTTTCCAAAGCTGCAGTTTATTTTTGTTTACTTTATGTCCTTCAGTGGCTAAAAATTGTAATAGCGCTATAGTATCTTCTTTACAATCTTGCTGGGTGGGAGACGCCAGCAGGATATCATCAACATAAAGCAAAATCTGGCTACTTCTTGGTGGGGTAAATCCCACCAAGTTGCTTGCCATTTCTTGTGAGAATATTGTTGGACTTTCACAATACCCCTGTGGTAGTCGCGTATATGTATACCTTTTCCCCTGAAATGTGAATGCAAACCAGTACTGGCTGTCAGGGTGTATCGGTATCGAGAAGAACGCATTGCTGATATCTACCACAGAAAAATATTTCTGTTGAGGTTTTAAATCATTCAACAGGGTGTGTGGGTCTGGCACCGTAGGTGCCCTTGGTATTACTGCGTCATTTACAGCTTGTAAATCTTGGACCATACACCACTCTCCATTCGCTTTCTTAACAGGAAATAAGGGTGTGTTACATGATGAATCAGGAGATTCCACCAGCACCCCTTCCTTAAGTAAAGCTGCTATAATAGGTTTGATTCCTACTTCTGCATCTTTTCTTAAGGGATACTGTCTTTTTTGTGGTCTAAATGCTGACTTTGGCATTATAGTAACTGGTCCCGCTGTACGAATAAGTCCTACATTTGATTTTCCTGTTGACCAGAGAGTTTCTGGTATATTCTGTAAGGTATTCTCTTCCTCCTTCAATAGGAGTGCTAATCAGCTGTCCTTGCTAGACTGCAAGTGTACAGCTGGGTGGGTCTGAGTTATCCAATTCAACTTCTGCATTTGTATTCCCTGTTCTGACAGTTCTAACGCTGTCTGTTTTTCCCATCTCGTGACTTTTTCTCCTAAGTCTACCCATTTTACATTCTTGCCCTTAGTTAAGCTAACGTGTGGTAATCGATTAGATTTATAGAGTGCAAAGAACTCCTGGGGCAATGAACAGCTGGCTACACTGTTCCCTTCTGTGTTCCAGTACAGATTACGTAATATCAATCTGTTTGCATGATTTCTAAACAATTTTTGCTCATATTCCTTATCAGTTCCTGGTGTGTTACAATAATACAGAGTACAGTGCAACAAATGCTTTTTATTAATGTCAAGGGAGGGGAATTTGCTGATGGCTACGTTCATCAATTCTTCGGTCATTGCCCCTGGACCAGTCGTAACCAAGTCTTGGCTGTACCAATAAAACATTTTACCCTCCGTTTGCACTGCAAAGGTATCAATTTGGCACTGTGCTTCCATACCCTGCATAATCGGAACTACTACTATACCAAATAGCTGCATAAGGTCTAAGAGGTTTACTGGGCATTTTTCAGAAACAACAATTTTGCTTTTCTGGGTCAATCCTGAAACAGGATCAGTTATCACAATATTATGGGAGAGGGGCTCCCGATACAGCTGTCCATTAGTTGCTTTCACTAATATCTAATCTGGTGACTCTGAGTTTTCTGGCAGTTTGGAGGGATGTATCAGGGTCCGTGATACCCCTGAGTCACACAAGAATATGACTTCCCTCCCTTCTACCAGGAGTGTAACTTCTGGTTTCATGTCTGCTAAATAGAGCTCTAAGCTCAATAAAGCCAAATCTAATATTTCATTTCTTCACTATCCGTGACTTTCTGCACTTCCTCTATTTCTTCTGTCACATTCTCTACTCCCTCTATCACATTCTCATTTGTCCCTTCTCTGCTATCCCCTTCTAGTGATTCCTGACTATCATATAGTCAGTCCTCACCCTCCTTATCTTCTGTGGTTGCTTTCTTGTTTTTCTTGCAATCCCTTGCCAAGTGTCCCTTTTTTCCGCATTTAAAACATTCACCCCTTTTCTTTCGCCCTTCAAAGTCCTGTGATCGCTGGTCAGATTGTTTGTTTCCCTGGGCATTCCTCTTGCCTTTTTTCCTGGACTGTACTACATAAACTTCTGCTCCATCTTCTACAGAAAATACTTGGGCTTTCTTTTTCTTTTTGCTATTAAAATGCCTTTCAGCATGACTAGCATATTCAAGTAATAACTGTAACCTGCTTGTACGATGATCTACCATGTGCTTTGTAATAAAGCTGCTTATGGGTGCAATACTGCCTTTCAAAAATGCATTCTTTAACTGCTGCTCATATGGGGAATCATGTGTCTGATCTTTAGGAACCTGCATTCTGCAATGGTTATTAAAACATTCTAATAGTCTGGCATAATATCTGTCAATAGTTTCACCTTTTTGTTGGATGCATTGATTAATGCAAGTCCAGTCTGCCCTAGGCTTCCATTTCTCAGAGATTCGGTCTGTAAGACCTTTCACTCTGTTGTCTAATTCTGTGCTGCTATGTGGGAGGGGCCTGAGCGCAGCGTCACGGGGATTCCAGTCGCCACTAATCATGTGCCAATCTGGTCCCACAATTTGTCTGACTACTTTTTCTACCTCTTCTCCATTTAAATTATAACTTAGCCTCATTCCTTGCAAATCTTCTAAGAACTTTCTAAAATTAACTTTTGGATGGGGAATTCCCTCAGTGGCTTTCCGGATGTCTTCTGGTGTCCAGGGTCTATACACTAGAATAGTTCGGTCCTGACCTTCTTGCCCTGCCTGAAGATTAGGCACTTCTATAAGTGGGCATATTTCTTCTTCACTCATAAATCGTGAATTTCTACCCATTTCATATAACTCAATGTCCCCTTTTGAGTTTCCTGCCCGTGTTCGAGACCTGGTCTCAACGGGATTTCTAATAAATGGTTTCACTTTTGTAGTATCTCTACTTACAGTGACAGCAGGATATCGCAGGGGTGGACTAACTTGTTCACTTGCCTCATATTCTGGTAAGGGAGGCGGACGGGCTGATGCTATTACTAAGTTATTGTCCTCCCTATCTAAAAACATTGCTTTTGAATTATTACTCTTTTGTTCCCTTCGGTTTACTTCCTCAATCCACCTGTGTGCCTGAGGAATTCCTAATTGACGTTGCTTTTTTACCCGACCTTTAGAATCGGTTTTAAGCTGTTTGACAAGTTTGACAAGCGAGGATGTTTCTAGTTTACTATCAAATTAATACTTCTTAACCCATTTTGAGTAGTATTTAATATTATCAGCATGCTGTGACTGCATGTATTTCGCGTCTTCGGTTAACGGCGGACTTTGGGATCTTTTTGTACAATTATTACCGATTTTGTTCTACCCTTTTAATCATTACGTAACTCCTTATTTTTAACGTGGCACCACGGATTTTGTTATAGTCTCTTCAGAATGACTGCCTACCTGCTCTGTTTCCCTGATCTATGACAAGACAGCAATCTTTTTGTCCCTGACTTGTATAAGCAAAGTCTTAACAAAATAAATACAAATCTAGTCCCTGATCTAAAACCGAAAAAAAAGGTAGATTCACCTTACCTGAGCCTTTGTGATTGATCACCTGGTTCGAGTAAACCTGTCCATCAGTCGCAGATCAGAAAGTGGCTGGCCTCTTTTGTATGACAATTCAGTCGGAGAGCTTTTCAACTAAGAAGAACCAATGTGGTTTCTTCCCTGTACGGTTTCAAGCCACCTGGCCTGTCTGATCCGAGGCGAAGTGAGGGTTTCCGGTCCAAAGGACCAATTTGTCAAAGGAAAAACTTCAAAGACCAATACATGTAAGGTTCAGTTAAGGCATATATATTTACTTGCCGCAAGGAGACAAAAACATGCAAATACAAGGATTTGTCTAACTACTAACAGGAAGTATGCTTATTCTTATACTACTGACATGGCCTTCTATGGCTGACGTAATCAAACACAACTTTCAGTATTGTTCTACAGCAGATGTTACTCAGATTTTCTGCTGACATGACTAGATTTGTGAGAAACTTTTGAGAAAAGCAACCTGGCCTTGGTGGGCACTAATTCGTTTACAAGCTTCCATTGTACAGTGTTACATTTCAAGGTACTCTTCTAATTCAGACACAAGCAAATGCTGATTGCAGTTCATATTTTCAAACAGGCTTTGTCCTAATTATCTATAGCTTCTACAGCTGTGTATTTTCTCACAGCACAAACGGAACTTCTTGTCTAAGCTTCATACAAGTATTGTTCTAGTCATTATTTTACTAACATAAGCAGGAATCATCTGCTTCTCAATAAATTTCCAAGGCACAGGAAAGATTTTTAGCTAACAATACAAGGTCAGAAAGCATCTGCAGTTTGTACACATTTATACAGTATGAAATAGAATAAATGTGTTAACCCTTTTCGAGCTCTAAATGCACTAAGCATATTACTAATACACACATTAATACATATTTTTCTGACACTATCGCACATGCACTTTACCCGCTTCCTAACCCTAAGGTCCCTAACTAACGCACACTCACCTTCCTGCTCCCTAACCCTAAGGTCCCTAACTACTGCATACTCACCTTACCCACTCCCTAAACCTAATATCCCTAACTATCACACCCTCACCTTACGTGTTCCCTAACCCTAAGGTCCCTATCGCACACTCACCTTACCCACTCCCTATACCTAAGGACTCTAACTGTCACACACTCACCTTACCTCGGTCCGTTCGCACACTTACCTTAACCCAGTCCATCACCTTCGCACCACAGTCAAGGAAATAGCGAAGCCACAGAAACGGCCCACTGAATACTTTCCTTAGGAAAATATTTGGTGTTCTGCAGCTTCGCTATTTCAAGCATTCGCTGAATAGGGGCTGATATTAGAACATTCAATGTTTTAACACTTTGATGTTTTAATATTGACCCACAGAGAATGCCTACCTGTTGCTGTGGCAGTTATTTTACCTTTAATGTCTGTAAATGTAGTATCATGTGACTTGGCAAAAAGGATATGTTATGATTGCAAAACAAATGGCAAACTCATTAAACATTAACACCATCATTAGAGCTCTAATGATGGTGACAGGCAGTAAATGAAATGCTGACAAGTATGTACCTACTGAAATTAGAAAAACATATTTTGTAGCTCATTTGTTTCTAAACAGCAAGTCTAAACACTCCAAGAATGTCACTATATTACTTTATATCTCACTATATTATATATTATTTAATGTAATATTGCATTCTTCTGCCTTCAAACATGTCATATGAAAAAACATAAAATGGCATGTTGCTTTGTTATAAAACTATAGAGTTTGAAAATTTGATCTAAATGGAAAGGCTCCAGGAACTAACTTTATGTTACATTTTTATAGGTTACTTACAGGTGACTATTATTTGGTCCATAAAGTACTGTCTTGACTGATTCTACTAGAATGGCTGAGCTTGGTATTTGCCACTGGGGGAATTGACACTTACCTGTTGAGTGCAATGCTGAAAATAAATATCACTAAAAGAAATAAAAATAATGGAATATACTCTTCTTCCATTTTTTTGAAGAAAATTGTTATTAATTTAACATATTTACAATATAAACACAGAAAGGAAGAAATTCAATGTTGCATATTATTATACAATGATAGGAATATATTGAATCATCAATGCAATCTTATGTAATTAATACATTAAGAGTCTTGGAATTTCAATAGCAACATTCAAGGTTATCCCAACCACTAAATGTCTTAGTATGGTTTATAGATCTTATTGTGATCATTTCTTTTTCAGTTTTCCATAGTATTGCTGTTACATTTAAAAATTATTTGAATGTAGGAACTGATTTCGATTTCAAATTGTTTTGTAATAACTTTTCTAGCAACTGCCAAGACAACCCAAAACATTTTTTGTTCTATAGCTTTTACAGATAAAGGAAATTAAACAATATTACTGATCTACTTAAAGAACAATTATCAGACCATAAACCATTAAAAGCATACTTTTCTTTTCCCGAAATATGTTTAATTTTTTACAGTACATAAACGTGTATCCAATCAGCTTTTATATCTTTACTACATCCCCAACAAAATGAAGAAGTCATTTTACTAAATTTAGACAGTTTATAGGGAGTAGCAAATATTCTATGTATATGTTTCCAAGTAAAAACTTTCCAGTATAAACTTGAATAAGTTTGACTAACTGATTTAAGTAACATAGTTTAATCTTACCAGCTATTGAATCCCTCAATCCACCGCTATCTAAAAATGTCCAGAATTTTGCATCAAATGTATTATTATTTTAATTATCTTATATAACTTGGACAAGCTTCCTTCATAGGTTAATCTACCTTTGATAATAGCATTCATAATTTCATATAATGAAGGAATAGTTTTCTGTTCCTTTTCACTCATAGTATACACAAATTCATTTAATTACTTACTGATGGATAATATTAACAGGTTAGCAGAGTCACCCGACTTATATTCTTTCATTAAATATTCTGGGGACTTAGATTTTCCTTTTTCATAGTAATCAGACCATAATTCAAATCCATTCCTTTTTAGTAAATTCAATTTATTATTGTTCTGATTTTCCTTATATCTAGAGATGTGTGCAGTGGCAAAGCACAACAATTTCCATTTTGATATTAATGGAGCTTAAAAAACATATTTATTAACTGTTTTATGAATCAACTTCATATATGTAGAGTCTAATGATTGAAATGAATTTCCTTCTAAGGAAAATTTTGTTAACCAGATGTAAGGATTATTACATATTTTAATTTATCATATTTAATAAACTTATAAGAATTTAGCATAATCTGCTCCTGGACTGTTTTCCAGTTACTAGTGTAAATCGAATCTATCCAGAGATAAAACCTGCATCAATAGAATAAGATTCCACATCTTGAAAAAAAAATAAAGAAAAAAAGAAAGTCATGCCCCTGGATTCTAAAAAGCTTGCACAGCATGCATAATTAGTGTCAGATGAAAATCTACCAATATGGCGGCCGAGCAATCCACGTAAGTGCTCGTTTGACATGCGCAAGCTCTCTAGCACTAGTGCTGCACGTTCCCAGCCCCCGTATGCAAATCACCACATTTGCAGATGAAAACCATGCAAATGAGGTAAATCTACCATTCAGGAAGCAGGAATCAGGGTGTGCATGAGTAGCGTAATATACAGAAATTAACTCGGTTAGTAACCAAGTATGGTACTGCAAACTCCAAAACAGAGCTATGACAGCTCCAAATAAAGGCTGCATATCATTGAGGAAGCATGCCAATGGCCAAGTAGAAGGCCATTGGCATTGCAAACAATGCAAAATTTACAAAATACCACTATTATGATATGTCCGCCAATCATGGCCGTTGAAGCATATGGCAGTGACGCGCAAATGGGATCGGTGGGGAAATAAGAAAATAAACCAAAAAAAAGCAGTCTAACTAAAATCAGTATTCTGCCATGCAAGTCAATGGCAGGCAAAAGACAACCTGGCCAGTGAGTAGTGGTTGCTAAGGGGGGAGGCACAGTGTGACACATGTAACTATGCATTAGCAGGCAATTCTATGCAAATGAGGGGAAGGATAGTGAATTCTGGTTTTCCCCAGCATGTGAGGAAGGTCCCAACAGTGTATAAGTATGAATAGCTGAATGCAAGACTGGGAGGTAGGTGACATCATGTGTGGAAGTGTCAGGCATACTGTTAGTGGATTGGAGCCCTGTGGCTTGGGTTTGAATCCAGCTTAGCACAGCAAAGCCAGGGGGGTGTGTCTAAACCTGCCCAGCACGTATGACAAAATGTAAGTGGGTGTGCGCGCCACGCAATGGGATCTACAGGAAGATAAGGGAAGTGAACCCAGAAAATAGCAGCAGTGTGCACACTGGCATACACTGATTGTGCAGTGTGTCCCCAGGATGAATCAGAAGTGGAATGGGAAGAGAAAGCAGCAGTAGGAAGTTAATCAAGGGGTACTAGGTTCACTGCCAGGTGAAACATATCGGGACCAGCCAATTGCACAAGCAGCAGACCAGACCAGCCCAGAACGCCACTATAAACTATGCAAACACCTACTCCTATGGTTTTTCCCACACCCTACACCACCAGTGTAAACAAGTGGGGAACTTTGAACACTCACAACAGCAAAATGTTAGGGGCTGCAATAGCTATCATACAACTTGTGGAAGAGGCTGAGAGTGATAAGGATGGGAATGCTGCCGACCAACCCACTGTGAGGAGATGGAGAAGAGTGTACAGACCCAGGGTAACCTACCAAGGACTACATGAGCTGGAGATGGTGGAGCCCTATAGGGTGGACAGGGACCTCCTACAGCAGATTGTTGAGCTGTGCCGGCCATGCCTGACACACAGAACTAACAGAGGGGAACCCATCTCCGTGGAAATGAAGGTATGTGTAGGCCTAACAATACTAGCTACAGGTACCTTCCCAATGCCAATTGGGGATATGATGGGGATCTCACAGGCAACAGCATCCATGGTACTCCACCAGTTCCTGGATGCCATAGAAGCAAATGTCAGTGAGCACGTATTTTCCCCCTCACCCGTGAGGCATTGGCCAGCAGTATACGCCTCTTCCAGCAAATAGCAAAATACCCTGAGGTAGTGGGTGAAATAGACTGCATGCACATACACATCAATGCACCACCCGGTGAGAAGGGTAGGGTCTACATCAATCACAAGGGCTTTTCCTCCATCAACTGCCAGGTTGTGTGCGATTCCCAGGGCATAATACTGAATGTGTGTGCTGGCTGCCCTGGAAGTTATCACGATTCCTACATCTGGCATCTGACACAGCTGTACCAGAAATTTGACAATAGGGACATCCCACACAGTCACCTAGTGGGGGATGCTGGATACGCACTGGAGCCGTGGCTGATGAAACCCATCAGAAACACACACACACCCGAACAAGAACTCCATAATGAGGCACACACACAAACAAGAATCATAATAGAGCATGTGTTTGGGATGCTCAAGTCATGGTTCCGGTGCCTGGACACATCTGTGGAGCCTTGCAGTACTCACCAACTACATGTACCCAAATCATCCTTGTATGTGCCATGCTACACAATATGATCCTGCGGAAACAGCTGCAGCAGGAGCAGCAAGGGGCAGGGCCACATAGCTCCCCTTCAATGCTAAGGCCTGCACAGGCACAGAGTGACTCAGAGGAAGAACAACCTGAGCCTGCCCCAGTAGGCAGAAGGAGGTATGCCCAGTATGCCCTGGCCCTGGCAAAGAGGCAACACATAGCACATACACTGACATGGGAGGGACCCAGGGAATACCAGAAAGAACTCCCCGAGTCAACACCAATTTCTGGACTGCTAAAAGTGCCTCTCACCAGCATCGCAGTCAAGGCATTAGCTACTGGGCAGTAGGGGCCTGTACTGAACTCAAGAGTGAGTGCCTTTTTAAACTAATTGTAAGGGCTAGCACACCAGTGGACCTACCCCGAGGCTTTTCCTCCCCTTATAATTATTGTCCTAACCAAGTAAGCTAACTGTTGTGGTTCCCCTCTTTACCACTAGATGGCAGCAAAACATAGGCCATGAGAACACTGTTTCTGACTTACTAATGTCCCCCAGCCCCACTGCATAACACGTAGTCCAAGAATCACTGACTCTAGCATACATACATACATACCAAGCTAGCTCCCGAAGGAAATAAATAAGAAAGTATTACCTTTCAGACACTAGACTGAAAGGCACACTTATAGCAAGCTGACCCACTTTACTTTAAGCCCCTACTAAGCTGTGCTTTCACACAATTCTGTGCCCTACTCCTCTAGACACTAGACAGATAAACATCCCTTGCATTTGTGGCTAACTACAGTTTACATAGATAGTGTTACCTTCCTACTTAAGGCATTGGAAGTGCTCAGTCTATCTGCATTACTGATTACTTCTCAGCAGACTCACACTCTGTGGCTCTAACCACTCTGTTCACCCTGCGGGCTCACTCCACTCCCCTAACCTACCCCCAATTCCCACCCACCCCCAATGATCCTAGATTTAAACTAACTAGACCACTCCCACTCTCCCCTTTCACCAATCATAAACACCTAACACTATAAATATACAGCCACACCCCTTCTCTACCTACATACTTACTCATACCTTCTCATAGTATTTATTGCCCATCCAATACCAATACCAACTGGGAATACTTCCCACTTAATTAACCTAACCACTCCATATACCTTATTATATTCACCCATCCAATACTATTCTTATTATATTCACCCATCCCCACCCCCACTAACCTGTACTATCTAACTCTAAAGTATGCATAATGTAACTAAACCCTTCACAACAAAACTAACTCTTCTAACAACATGTATATCTGTCCTTATCTCAGCTTATATCCGCACCCTCATTGAAAAAACAACCTTTTACCAATTTAATTACTTTCCAAAACAAACTGCTACATTTACCCTTACCTACACACATACTCAAATAAATATCACTTCCAATCCAAGCTACCTGCTATCCAGATACCATAGAGTCTCACATATTAAATACTACAAACATACAGCAAACAAAATAAAATACCTAATAAGCCATACCTATAACTCTACTCTAAGACTAAAACATCCCTCCTTGAAAGATGGTGACATTCACCCTAATCCAGGCCCACACACTGTCAGCTTAACCAATACCACCAACCCCAATTCCACACCCCTTATTAACTACTCCAAACCCCCAAATTCTTTCCTTATAGGACATCTTAATATACAAAGTATTAATAACAAAATAGCCCACATTCACGCCCTGCTAGATATTTACTCCTTTGACATCCTCTGCCTCTCAGAAACTTGGCTAAAACCTCATACCAAAGACAATGAAATCATTCCCCTAGGATATAATATATTAAGACAAGACCGTATTAAATGAAAAGGTGGGGGAGTAGCAATCTTATATAAAGATGCACTACACATCAACTCTTTACCTTATAACCCACCACAGGATAATAATGCTGAAATCCTTATCTATAAATTTCAAATCAACCCCATCAAATCAATATATATCATCTGTATCTATCTCCCTCCAGGTAACAATACCAATACTATCGAGGATATCCTTAGCTGGATATCCTCTACTTATCCACAAGAAACTATTATAATAGGTGACTTCAACATCGACTGGAAAACTGTAAACGCTGAAAACCCCACTACTCATATTAATCTTCATGGCTTTAGTCAAACAATTAGCTCTACAACCAGAATCAACAAACCAAATAAAAAAGAAACCACCTTAGATTGGATTCTTACTAATAATCTTAAACTAACTTATATAACTGGAACTCTGCCTGACGATGTAAGCGATCACTCATTGATCTACATTATAAGGTAAAAAAAATGATATTATTAACCCCCCAACTTATAAGGTATCACGTACCAACAAACACTTCAACTAAGTACTATTTCAAAATGAACTAAGTGCCTGTGACTGGAAGGCTTTACAAATCCTTCCACTTGATGAGGCTGCTAAATACTTCAACTCCAAATTCTTAAGTACCCTTGATAGGCATGCTCCTAAACACTCCATAAGAATGAAAACCAAACCAGCCCCATGGCTCTCTAAGGAAACCAGACATAAAATATTACTTAGAAACAAATCATGGGCTAAATGGAGAGCTTCCAAAACTCTCTCTGACCAACAAAACTTTAGGCAGCTTTGAAATATTACAAAAAAGGCCATACTTACTGACAAAAAGAACTACTACTGTAACTTACAGGAAATTCACCAAAATAACCCACAGAAATTCTGGTCAGGAATCAATTGTCTCTTACTCCCAGGCCACTCTCGTACTCCAACCCCACTAGGGTCTGATCATAATACCTCCATCCAAATTGCTAATGTTTTTAATACTTTCTTCACTGAGACCATACAGTCACTTGCCAGTCAACTAACCCCCAGATAACTCAAAACCTCATACCACCAGTCCTAGCCCTCTTCCAACATTTAAATTGTAACCCATCCCCACAGATCTCATCCTCAAATTCATCCAGAAGCTTAAGCCTTGCACTCCTTCTGCTGACCAGCTACCATCTGAATACCTGCAAAAAGCAGCCAAGGCTATTGCATACCCAATATCCATCCTCATTAATAGAACTATTACAGAGGGGTACATCCCAGAAATCTAGAAAATCTCTCATATCATACCTCTACATAAAGGTGGAAACTTGAAAGATTATTCTAACTATTGGCCTATAGCCCTTTTATCCCCCCTTAGCAAAAATTATGGAGAAATGTATTCACCATCAGCTTTTAGACCACTTAACCCAACATAACAGTCTCGCTAATTGCCAGCATGGCTTTAGGCCATTTCATAGCACCACTACTGCCCTCTTATCCTTCACAGATTCCATTAATAAAAATCGTAACAGTAATATCCTCTCATCTGCACTCTTTATTGATCTCTCAAAAGCTTTTGACATGGTTAACCACACCCTTCTTATTAACATTCTAGAGTCCCTTTCCCTTGATATTCTGGCTATCCAATGGTTCAAGTCCTACCTTAGCAATAGACAACAAGCAGTTCTCTGGGAGCAGAACCTTTCATCCCTCCTGCCAGTCACCCTTGGAGTCCCTCAGGGCTCTGTTCTAGGACCTCTCCTTTTTTCACTATTCATTAATGACCTGCACATAGAAATTCCTCATGCCACCTGTATACAATATGCAAACGATTCAACAATTATATGCTCAGTTAACTCTCCCTCAGAACTACATTCTTCAACTCAGAAGGTGTTCAACATAATTGAGACCTGGTTCTTAAAGTGTTGCCTCCTTCTAAATGCTAAGAAAACAAAGCTCCTACTCTTTGCACCTACCAGTAAGTCCTCCCCAATAGACTTCTCAATTAGTTCTAACAGCGGTACCCTCATATCCAAAGACTCCACCACTAAACTGCTAGGAATTACTATTGATAATAACCTTAACTTTGACAGCCATATAAATAATACTATAAAATCTGTAAACAAAAAACTTGGCTCCTTATACAAAATCAAACCCTTCCTAACATAATCAGCAAGAGCCAAAATTGCTCATTCTCACTTAATCTCAACTCTTCTTTATGCCTCACCCATTTACTCTAACCAAAAAAAATAACCTTAGCAAACTAAATAATTCCTACAATAGTATTGCCAGATTTGCTACTGGTAATCCCTATAGAACCCATCATTGTCTGAACCTACTGCAACTAGGCTGGCTAGAATTACAAAATCTCCTGGCATATACGCAACTCAACATTGCCTACAAGCTATTATACCAGCCTAACGATACTCCTATACTCTCTAACCTCATCATCCCCTACAAAAACCTTGATTCACTATGCTCCTCTAACAAACTTCTAGCCACCACAACAAAGTCAAACAACAAAGCAGGTGATTCCTTGTTCTCAAACACTGTAGGTAAACAGTGGAACCACTTACCTATAGAACTTACCTTACTTCCCTCTCTGCCTCTTTTTAAACACAACCTCAAAAACCATCTGAAAATCCATTGGTTGTGCCCCTGCAGCAATCCTGATTAATCCTTTTATTCTATACTTCTCACCGCTCTCTTTCACTTTTCTTCGTCAACCCTGTAGCTTCTCCCTGTAATGACAGATCTGAAAATAGTATTCCCTATACTATCTATTGTACTGTTTTTTACCTCCGTATTGTAAAACTTATTTGATTTTGTCAAACTTTGTCTGACACTGTTTAACAGTTATATCTTTTATCCTTTATATTGTGTACATATAGTTTTGTATATTCTGTTGTGCTTATATTGGAGCTTTTCTCCTCTGGCCTCTACTGAAAATGGAAATATATCCAGCTAAACTAGCCCGGTTAACAAATGTAAAATAAATAAATAAATAAAAAATAGCACCTCTCTCTGACTCTCACATACAGTAAAAGGGATGGCAAACATTACACTACCTGTGCTTAACAATGCGTAGGCTGTGTACTACGTGTATCCAACATAGTCAGCCCTACAGCACCACTCGCAATACGGGGACACCCACAAGATAAGGGACTCACACATGCCAATCAGGAGGAGGGTCACATACCCAACAACAGTCACAGCCAGCAGGACAGGTGTAGACAAACACAAACAAATGCTGTACTATGGCCTCTGAATGAGAGGTTTAGGTAAGCCCCACCCAGGCCTACATGGACAGACTACAGTAAGCCAGGTAGTGGTATGTCAATTGTGATGGCTAGGAAGTCAGAAACTAATGTGTATGCAATCAAAAGATAAGAATGGTAGTACATCGGTATGACGTAGCCAGCATGATAGTTAAGACTACTGAGTGAAATGGACTACAGGACATACCAGTACAGTCCTAGCAAATGTGCACAACATTCAGGCATGTCCCCCCAACCCACATAGAAATATAGTAACAGTAAGTGTGCCCCCCCACTCCTGTGTGGAAACATAGAAATAGTCAGTTGTAACCCCCTCTATGCAGACATGTTGCAACAGTCAATGCCAAATGATCGGTGAATACCCAGCTGACACAGCATGCTTCCTGTCAGTGTGCAACACAAAGGTCAGCTGTGCAGTACAAACCACCGGACATGCTCCACACATGCAAAACAGATGGCCTTACTGGGCATGCTCAAACACTTAGAGAAATGAAGGCAATGTCAGTCATCAACATACTGACAGGTCATAGTGGGCATGCTCACACATTTAAACACATGAAGGCCATATATGCAAACACCACGGATCAGACACATCCAGCAGTTGCAATTGTTACTGCAGACACATGTCAGTATGCACCACTCATGCCTTGCATGCACAGTGGATATGAATACAGACATATATGTAAGGACAACACACCATAATAAGCCAAAGGTAAATGGATATAGATGTGTGGAAGAGGGTGACCATGACAAGGAGCCATCCATGCCTGTCCCACCGAGCACACAGCCAAAGGGTCCCAAACACATCAGGTGCAGATGTCACACACTGCAGTTACTAGAGACCAGTACCTGTCAGCACCACAGACTATGTGGTCCACGTGCCAGCTGCGTAACATGACTGTACAAGGACGTAGTCAGCTAGTTGCCCTATACACGCATCTGTGACATATGACCCCGTATGTGGCACCCTGTGGTGTGTCACCCCTACATGAATGGTGTATGGGCCATGCACACACTGGCCACCCCATAGCGGTACCTTGACAAGACTGCTGAGGTTATCCAATATGAAATACACCTTTGTGAGAGTTGTGGGCCAGTAATCTCTGTGGCGCGTCACATAATTGCGTACTTCTGTAGTATAATAGATTAGTTAGGGAGAAGTTCTAACCCCAGACATTGTAACTGTGTAAGTGTGTGTCTATTCGTGGGTGTGTAGAGAACAATGTGTTTTAGGCTACTCACCCCCCCTTACTATTCACTTACCCTGCTTTGGCAAGGCTGCTGATGTCACCTACCTAGAAATACTCCCCTGGGAAAGCTGTAGCCCAGTAATCTCTGTAGTGCATGCTGTAACTGTGTACTGCTGTAGTGTGATAATGTAATTAGGTAGGAGGTCAAACCGCAGATGTGGCAACTGTGCATGTGTGAGTCTGTGTGCTTATGTGTGCGTGTCTGTCTGACACTGACTGTGTAGAGAGCAAGGCTTTTTATGCTACTCACACCCCTTACAAGTCAAATACCCACCTTTGGCAAGGCTGCTGATGTCACGCAACTTGAAGTACACCTCTGGGACGATTGTAGCCCAGTAATCTCCGTAGCATGTCCTGTAACATCATATGGCCATAGTGTCATTAAGGAGTTAGTTGGGAGTTCTAGTCGCCAACTGTGTGTGTATGTGTGCATGTCTGACTGTGTAGAGAGCTAATGCTTTTAGTGTACTCACACCCCTTAAATTTCACATACCCAACTTTAGGGAAAATTAGGTAAGAGGTCAAAACCCAGGCATGGCAACTGTGCATGTATGAGTCTGTGTGTGCATATCTGACTGTGCAGAGAACAATGCTTTTTAGGCTACTCACACCCCTTACAGGTCAAATATCCACCTTTGGCAAGGCTGCTGATGTCATGCAACTTGAAATACACCTCTGGGACAATTGTACCTTAGTAGTCTCTGTAGCATGTCCTGTAACATCATATGACCATAGTGTCATTAAGAAGTTAGTTGGGAGTTGTAGCCCCCGACCTGCCAACTGTGTGTGTATGCGTGCATGTCTGACTGTGCAGAAAGAAATGCTTTTAGAGTACTCACACCCCTTACATTTCACATACCCAACTTTGGCAAGGCTGCTGATGTTACCCACCTAGAAATACACCCCTGGGAAGACTCTAGCCCAGTAAACTCTGTAGGGCATCCCATAACTGCGTATTGCTGTAGTGTGCTAAACTAGTTAGGTAGGAGTTCTAACCCCAAACCTGGCAACTGCATGTGTGAGTGTGCATCTGTGTTTGTGTGCATATCTGACTGTGTAGAGAACAATCCTTTTTAGGATATTCACACCCCTTACAAGTCAAATACCCACCTTTGGCAAGGCTGGTGATGTCGCGCAACTTGAAATACACCTCTGGGACAATTGTAGCCCTGTAATCTCCGTAGCATGTCCCCTAACATTGTATGGCCATAGTGTCATTAAAGAGTTAGTTGGGAGTTCTAGCCCTCGACCTGCCGGCTGTGTGTGCATGCGTGTATGTATGACTGTGTAGAGAGCAATGCTTTTTGGGTACTCTCATCCCTTACATTTCACATATCCAACTTTGGCAAGGCTGCTGAAATCACCCACCTAGAAATACACCCCTGGGAAGGCTATAGCCCAGTAAACTCTGTAGCACATTCTATAACTGCATACTGCTGTAGTGTAATAAACTAAGTAGGTAGGAGCTCCAACCACAAACCTGGCAACTGCGTGTGTGAGTGTGTGTCTGTGTTTGTGTGCATGTCTGACTGTGTAGAAAGCAATTATTTTTAGGATACTCACACCCCTTACACATCAAACACCCACCTTTGGCAAGGCTGCCGATGTCATGCACCTTGAAATACACCTCTGGGATGATTGCAGTCAAGTAATCACCATACCACATCCTGTAACTGCATGCTACTGTATTGTGAATTAGAAGCATGGCTGGGTTCCATCCCCACGCATGGCAGTTTCAGATGCATTGTGTGTGTCACTGTCTGTGTAGGGAGCAATGCATTTTAGGCTAGTCTCTCACAGTCATTTCAAATGCCCTACTTTGGCAATCCTGCTGATGTCAGTCAGTGTGAAATACACTTTTGGGCAAGGACTACTTCAGTGATATCCGTGGTACCCACTATAACTGCGTACTGCTGTAGTGTAATAAACTAGTTAGGTAGGGGTTCTACTCCCAAACATGACAGGTGTGAGTGAGTGTTTTCAACCTGCATCCTGTGTAGAGGTGGTTGTGACTGTGTGACACCTGTGGCCAATGTGGAGTTGGTTTTGCATATTTCTTATATGGTGGCTATACTATATATCACAATGTCTACTCTACAGGGATAACACATGTCATATGGCTGAGAGGCCGGGGTGCAGAGCCATACCCAGACATGTGACATTAAGGCCAGGCAATCAAAGTTAGCAACCCCAGTATTACCCAGAGCACACTCTCACCCCATGTGTCATACACACACACACACACACACACACACACACACACACACACACACACACACACACACACACACACACACACACACACACACACACACACACACACACACATTCTTAGGTAACATCCAATATGTGGGTAGTACACTGCATATTGGCCACTGATAGTAACTATGGAGTGACAGTGGTGGGCCAAAGAGGGCATGACACCCAGTCCATCCGTCCAATATGCACATACATGCAGACAGTGCACCTTCCCCATGTTCCCCAATGGACAACTGCACCACCTGTGGTACCATCACATGTGACCCACAACGGACATCCATGCCTGACAACATGCCTGTATGGACAGATGCCACTGACACCAAGGAATGCTGATAGCATGCACTCCATGTAGGTGCAGGGTAAAGCTACTGGTCATTACCAGCTCCTGCCACAGGCAGGCAGGACAGGCACATCTGATGATAATCTGTGTTCACAACATGGGCTGGACACCCCAGGTACAGTTCCACATGTCACTGTACATGCATGTGGGAGGTATGCACATCCCAGACACCATCCATGTCATGGATGAAGGAACACAGACATGGCAAGTGATGCACAGCATTGCCCACACACAATAGTCACCCAGGTGACTGGATAGGGGACACAATACCTGCCTGTGTGGGCAAATGAAGACACTACATCCCTGAGCCACAGTGCAGACCATCATCATGTAGCCTGATGCCAAGGTACACCCATCGCCTAGCTTTGGACAGCCATCTGGTGCAATCGAACACCACACACCTGTGCAGACATGCACCCATGCATGCCAGTACTGGCACCCTGTGAGTTTGTGCATGTGTTGCATGCTGCAGATGTTCACATCCACACTCCCTACAACCCCAATGGGCATACTGCAGCATGCTGTCTGATGTCAGACACCTTCCCATATCCTTCGCCCATACATCCCCCATATGACCTGTGTGGTGCATGGGTTACCTGCACAGTGATGTGATATGGCAATCCCACAACCGATGAGTTGTACACCTGGCCCTGCCATATGTATCAATGTGTGTGTGTGTGTGTGTGTGTGTGTGTGTGTGTGTGTGTGTGTGTGTGTGTGTGTATGTGTGTCCCTGTGAGACTGTGGCTGTGTTGATGCTGGAACCTGTTCATGCCAACAGGCATGTGTATGTCACCTACCATACAGCTACTGTATCCCTGTTGCAGATGTCACTCACCATCACTTATATGTTCTGAGTGTTCCACAACAGGTAGCCCATGTGGTGCATCTAATAATTGCAGCAAACTGTGCTGGCACTACATAGTTGTCAGGGGTTTGATACCCTGTGCTGCTAGGTGTGTGACACAGACATGCTTCAGTTTTATCCTCCCACCGCTCCCTGACACGTATTTGCCTCTGTCTGCATCCCCCACCCCCTCTCAGGTGGACGTGGCAGCAGCATGTGTAATGTAAGTAATGCTCATGATCAGCTGATGGCCTCTGCATGAATCGCAGCCCTCCACTAGCTGATTGCATGTGAAACAGCGGTGGTAACTTTCCCACAGCCAATTGTATGGAAGCACACTCCAATACCTAGGAACATCATGGTGGTGTTGGCCCTTTTCATCCACTGTGAGCAGGAACTAGATCTATTGTGTGGCAAACAGCATCTCAGATGGATTGTGGTGTACCTCTAAAAACATACACTGTGGAAACAGTGCAACAAACAGGAGGTGGCTGTGCCTGACCTGACTACAGACTGTAAGTGCCGCTATACTGCATTTGTAGTAATGTTGCTATCACAGTGTTTTTGTGGATATGGCTGTTGTACATGTCTCAATACCTGCCATATCAGTTCCATGTTTATGGGGAATCACCATCTGCAGGGTCATCTGCAGCCTGGGTAGTGTTGTATCCGTGGTTGCATATGTCACCCACGGAGCATCTAGCTGACGACTGCTGAAAGTAGTATGAGGACTGCAGTCAGTAGATGGAGAAAGCTGTGGTAGTTACAGATGTCATATCCCTCAAAGGACATATGTTGCAACAACCCTGTAACAACAGTAAATGTATGTGGTTATCACAGCAACATGTCAATATTGACCCTGTGCATGTGCTCCCAGCTACACCTCTGTCAACCTTTGTACATATGTCATGCATGAAGTAGTGCATATGTGCTGTACACCATACTTTGTGGTATCATATCTCAGAATAAGCCACTGATATATCTGACTGCTACACATGTTATTTACAGTAGGCATTACATTACATGACATTACCTGCACATTCTGTGGATGTACATACAGTACTGAGGTCTGTGTACCTTTGGTGAATGTCGACAGTGTGTGTAGTGCTGATATGTACCTTAGCCTGTGTACAGACAGTGGTAGATGACATTGTTCTAGTTCCCCTACTGTCAGGTGTTACATGCTGCCCCACTGTATGGTACTGTAGTGGTGTACATGTTTGTAGGGCCATAAACACATGTCCCATACCACAGACAGCCACCAGACCAAACTGTGTAGCAGGCCAGTATGTGTAGGGTCAGTCTGTGAGTGGTAAATATGAGGATGGTGTTGAACACATAGTCCATATACTGTAATACCATGCTAGTTAACCATATGTGGCTGTGTTCACATAGGTTGTGGATATGCACTGTCACACAGGTGCATCTTACCCTGTGATGTGACATGCCTGTTGAACCTGCTTTATATGAAGGTACATGTGCATTCCCCCTTGGGAGGTGTAGGCCAGTGTTGAGCCAGTCTGTCTGCAGCCTGCACAGTGCATTCTGACATGCCTAGCAGCTGAGTGTACCTACCCAGTGGAATGTCATGTGCAGATACTAGCCAGATGTCCCACTGCCAGACCTCCCCTAACAGTCAGGTATATCAGACAGGGCAGTGGGATGCAGTGCAGATGCATGTCAATACCTATTCTGTAGTTTATGGCCATGGCACCCCTGTACCAGTGGTCATAGCATTACAGGCCAGGCAGAGGTGTGTAAATGCATAACCTATGGTGGGCATCATAGACCAGTCATTATGCGTCATACCCATCTACATGGCCATACACATCCATATTGTCAGGCATGGTACACATGTGTAGCACTAAGGGCTTATGTGTATACCTTTGGACTGTACAGACTGTGTCAGACCCACCACATATATTGGCCAATATCTCTGCTGCAGTCCACAGCAGCATTACGTGCTAACAGCAGTACTGTACACTGATGTTCCTTGGAAGTCATTCAGTAACCAATGGCACACATGTTATGAGCAGATGTGACCTCCCACACACACCATGTCTGTGAAGAAAATCCCAATGACATGTAATACATACCTGACATCCCCTGCAACTACGACATTGGGAACATACGGGCTGGAGTTGGCTTACACTTCATGTCCAGGACATATAGTGGGAATATATGTACATATCCATATCCAGATAGCCAGATACATGATTACATGTGTGTACTACATCCAAGTAACACTGTTATGACAACCACCCACTATAGATTCCCACATCATGTGCGCGTGGTCCCATTACATCTGCTGTGTATGGGCAGCAGTGCTACTGACAGCAGGTAGCAATACCCCATACAGGAGAACCGGCACACTCAGGGCAGCCACATATTTGTAAGAGGATCAAGAGGTCCAGACAGACTGCGAGTGGAGTTGTGTTATGGTTTATACAGTACTGGTGTTATAGGGTGTGGGTATACATACTAGTTTGCCATGGAATGCAGTCCGTCTGCATAGCACACAACTGTGGGCCTACCTTCATGCCAGCTGGAGCTGTGCCTATCATGTCTTGTCTGTCCACCACACAGGTCTTGTGTCAGATAATACACTGGCAGTGAGTGTGTGTGTTGTGTGTTACCTGTACATGGCTACAACCATGACCGTCTCTACCATCACTTCCCTGACTAAGGGTATGTTACAGAGTATCCTGTAACACTTGCCCCTTGTGTAGTGTATGGCAACAGTTGTCCACATATGTGCCTGTATTCCAGCCTCTGTCCATTACCTACATACCAAGCTTTGCACATATGTCATGATGTCAGTGGTTGATCCATAGTGGGCTAGGAGAATAACACACTGCCATGTCTGCCATCAGTCCACTACTGTTGTAACGCCCATACATATGATGGGGCTGGGGCCATATATGTGTGGGTGCCACCTACACAATACATGTGTGCCCTCATGCACTGCAGAGCCCAGTGTATGTAACAGTGGCATATGGCCCTGTATTATTGAGCCTAGGAGGGGAGCACCAGAAATTACCTAGGCTGCTACAAAATGTGGGGGTATCAGGGCTGAGCTGCATTAAGGTATCTGGATGTATAGTACCATATACTTCACCTGTATACACATTACTGACAAGGATCTGGGTACTGCAGGACTACTGCCCCCTGCCATACAAACTGTACTGTGTGTTGGTGTGCTCGTGATGGTGTCAGTTATGCCATGTTGTGTAGCAGTTACAACCCATGTGGTCATATGACGTCTATACCACCTACTGTGTTTGTACAGTGTGTAGATAAAGGATGCTGAATTACACACCTGGAGTACATACTGTTGATTGTTAGGTATTCTGTAGCCCAGTGTGTCTTTCCTATTGTACAATGTGAATGGCTTGGCTTGCACAGCAACAGCTGTGAACCTTTCCAACCTACTGTATGACTGCAACTGGTCCACTGTAGCATCACTCGATTGATATAGTTGTCAGTGTCTGAACAGCTATATGGCATAGCATGTAGAACTGTAATAGTACACGATGAGAGGTTCCCATGTCTACAAACCTGTGGGTGTTGTTTTACCTATGACCTCTCTGTGGATGTATGTTACAGGCAATGATTGTCATTTGTATGGGTGGCACATACAGTGTCCAGTCATTAAGGGGTCAACTGCAGGCATAGTGGCTGTTCCATATTGTGTGCACCTACCACTTATGTATCATACTGTACATATAACTACGTGTGTATGTATAGTCACATGTACATGTACATATATATATATATATATATATATATATATATATATATATATATGTGTGTGTGTGTGTGTGTGTGTGTATGTGTGTGTATACCTGTATCTGCAGATCTGTGTCTGTGTATCTGAAGCCTGGTAATGTTGATGGCTTCCACATAATACATTACTCATGGGAGCCAGACTGTACAGCATGATATGTTACCAATACCAGCCTGATATCATACAGGTGGGATGTAGTACAGGTAACATCGTGTGCCCATGTTGTCACTGGCCATGGTTATGGGATCTCCAACACTCGGTAGTGTATTGCAGGACGGACGTGTTTGGCTGGGGGGATGCCTATTTGTACAACTCGCATAGTGTGTGGTGCCTCTCAACCCCAGTAACATAACATGTAGCCTGTTACACTCCTCTCCCTGATAGCTACATGTGCCTTGCAGTACCAGCACAACAGTGTTGTACCAATGGGTCGGTAGGCATGGGAATTGCATTGAGGCCTGCCACATGTGTGTATGTGTGCATACCTGTAGGGTACACCTTTCTAGATTCTACATACTCCTATTACGATAGACATTGCCACACAGTAGTATGGATATTGTTGTGTCGCACATAGGCTTGGCAATGCAATGCAACACCCTACTATGCCTGTGGTGTGTGCATCACATTACTATCCCTGTGGTACTGCTATTGTGATATGCAATGGATTGTTTTTGCGTTGTGGCCAATGTGTGACAGTTGGTATGTTAGAGTATCAAGATGGGTTCTAGTGTGTACAATATCCAGTGGGGGATGTGGGTGCTGTGTGTACTGTCTTTATACCATGGTACACCTGGTATATGGCCCATGTACCACTCTCAGGTGGCCAAAGTCACTGTCACCCATACAGGTAACAGATAACAGGATACAGCCCAGTTACACATGTGTTGTGTGCATCCTACACATTGGACACATTAGATTAGTTAGTTAGCAACTATACAACCAGGTTTCTAAGATGTGTGTCTACCTATTATGTGTCAGTCAATGTGTATATGATGGTATGACACACTATGTATTCTCCATATACAAACATTACATCCCCCATTGCCATATTGTATGTGTCTGTGGATGGTCTGCATGTAGCATGTGACCTGGTACATACCTCACCCTACAGATAAAGTAGTGTGTGCAATGACAGCCACACAGTTCAGTAGCACTACATACCCGGGTTGGGGTCTAGACACAGTGCCGTCAAGTAAGGATGTGTGTATGTGGATGGGTTGACATAAGGGTGCAGATTATACCTGTACCAGCAGGCCACCATTCAAGTTTGCATGACCAGTAACTGTTATACATACCTGTGGCATGTGTGCAACTGTACATCACATATGTCACGGCCATGGTGTCACCACACTGACATACCCTTTTGGAATATGACTGTGGACCATCCTCCTGCTGACACATGTATGCCTACAGCACAAATGGATGACAGTATGGGGATATCAATTGGTGTTAACAACAGCTGAGATGCATCATAGCTGCATGGCTACACTACCTGACATGTATGCAATGCACATTACCCCTGCCTATATTCTACACTGCAGTACATTGTGGCACTCTATCACAGTCACTGTGTACATCAGAACCATCTTAGCCTGTCCCTGCATTGATGCTATGGATGACAGGGATGTGGTACAGGTATCATCATATGCACAGGGTGTGTGAAAGTCATCTTAGCTGCATGGCTACACTACCTGACATATATGCAGTACACATTACCCCTGAATACATTCTACACTGTGGTACTTTGCAGCACTCCATTACAGTCACCGTGTGCATCAGAACCATGTTAGCCTGTCCCTGCATCAATGTTATGGATGACAGGGATGTGGCACAGGTATTATCATATGCACAGGGTGTGTTGCAGGCGTGCCAGAGGCCAAGGGTGGTCCAAATATGTGTCACCATGTGTGTGGGTGAGGGGTGTGGTTCCTTGATTGGGGCATGGTGATGTGGTGTGTGTCGGTATGAGGCTGCCCTAGGTGTGGTTGCATAGTGTGTGGGTATGCATGCACACAGTTCCACCATGTGGCTGCCCTATATGGGTGCTGTTGTACAGCTGCAGACCATACCTGGCAGGGTGTGTAGTTCACTGCCTCTGGACACAGACATGCTGATTGTGCCTGCCAGGGGTTCCATGGGCTCATGCAGGTACAGACCTAGAGGTGCTACTCTCCCCTGATGATGACATAGGTCTGCTGGAACCATGTCCCACCTGGGACTGGCCAGAGCCACGTGCACAAGGCCTGCTGTGGTGTGGTGTAGACAGCAGCCTCTGTGGTGTGCTGGGGCTGGTACTGCCACTATGGACATG
Source organism: Protopterus annectens (assembly GCF_019279795.1). NCBI lineage: Eukaryota > Metazoa > Chordata > Ceratodontiformes > Protopteridae > Protopterus > Protopterus annectens. The sequence goes on from NC_056728.1 coordinate 301,751,642, forward strand.
GCTGTGAATCCTGACACATCCACGCTGACTGCCAGCTGCTGGTGTCTCTGGCATACATCCATGCAGCCATTGCACCACTCCCACCACTCATTCTAGCACAGATATACCACAGTTGAGGAGGCCAACCATCTCACCCCACCATCTATCCATGACCTTGGCATATTCACGGAAGGCACCAGCAAGTTCATGGAGGTTGCCATTTACAGCTGCGAAAGCAGACCTCTGCAGCCTCAGGATCTGTCTGGTGTGAATTTCCATACATGCCTGTGCCTCCATTATGGCCTGAAACATGCTCCTGGTGGTACCAGTTCACCTCTGCCAGGGGCATGATGACCTGTGGTCCTCCCACGAGCACCACGGTACATCTGCCTATGTGGTGGCCTTCTGGACATCCAGCTATGCTGACTGTGCCCAACACAGTTGGCATGGACACCACACTTTCCTGGTCATTGCCACCAAGCGCCACCTGTCCCTCTGCTATGGCCACATGTGATGGGTTTGTAGGGGCACTATAACTGTATGCTGGCTTGGGGTGGCGAGGAGGGTGATGACACATGTTGGTGCAGTGTCGGCCTCTGACAACCCCACCTGTGCCTCACCTATACCTTTATCATCATCGTTGTCTGTAGGGACACCTACCTCAGTTTGCATGCAGGAGGGGCCCTGACACACCTTGCCACCTGTGGGGGAAACAAATACACATGTTAAGACTTAGACTTGTGCATGAGATATCCCATAGCTATTACATGCCCAGTTTATCGTCATGCATGGACACGAACCATACTCTTTGGCTATGGGCTGCTGCTGTGGTGGTATCCTGGAGGGACCTACATAGGAGTGTGAGAAAGCTGATGTCAGTGGCCACAGCTGTGGCATTCATAAAAGGTGAGTGCAGCATTACGTTACATCAATGGTAGAATTGCACAATATTACAGCTTATACACAACTGTTTATTACTACTACACAGCAGCAGACTATGTATATGACATCTCAGCTTTGCATGATGTACCTGTACAGATGCAGATGCATACACATGAGTGGGGTACCTATGTGCCCTGGGGCCTTACCTGCACGCTCCTCAGCTGGTGTGTCATTGGCACCCACCTCCATGATGTGCCCTGTCAGGTGTTGATGCTGCAGGTGGACAGGTGCCACAAGGCTGCTGAGAAGCTGCTCCACACAGGTGAGGGGTGGATGAGTGGGTTGCCCCCCCCCATTGCTAGGTGGTCCCCCTTATGGCAGCTGCACGCCAACTTACATGGTGAAACAGGTCAGTGCAATGATGCCGAACCTGCTCATAGCTGCGGTTATGCAGTCTGACATCATTGACCCTGTGGACTAGCTCATTACACAGCACGGTCCTCTCCTGCTGGTCATGGGCTGTCTGGCCAAATAGCAGTGCATAGTGCTGCACCAGGTGGTTGATAATGTATCTCTGTTTCTGCGGTGCTGTATGCGGGAAGACGACTATGCAACATGTTTCCTGGAAGGCATAAGGATGGAAACAGGCCTGAGCCATCTATACAGCAGGGTTATCGTAGTTCTTGATACACATATTTGTCTCCCCCCACCATATCAGCTACAACAAACCATTCACAGAATGCAATTGTTATGTCAGCTGCTTACCTACCATTGGGACATATGTTGTATTATACCAAGCTTTGTGCTATGTGTATGTACCACACTTTGTGCTATGTGTTTGCAGCCATGCTCCCTGTGGGGACACTTATCTTTGCTGGCCTGTTACAGACTATTTCACCTGCATGCCATTGTCAGTGCCACTATATATATATATATATATATATATATATATATATATATATATATATATATATATATATATATATATGTGTGTGTGTATAAATATACATCTATGTACATATATGTGCAGATATATGTTGTACGTTGTTGATATACCTATGTCTATATGAGTGTCTGTGTATCTGTACATGTACACATCAAATTCTGTATCAAACAGATATGTGGAGTGCATACAGGCATCTGGTCCACATTCTGTAACTGTCTTTCATTCACAGCTGCACTGTTCTGCCTTGCTGCAACACAGACTAACATTGGGGTGGTAAATATGGTGTGAGATTGCTGGTATGCCTATTACACAGATATGGCATTTGTGCATGCTACGTTACACATTAACATGACTGTCCTACAAGTGGTGTGCTCTGACACCCATGTGTCTATCATGACGGCAGTACCGCCATCACCAGCTATTGTCAACACTAACATAACATACACAGATATTATGGCTGATATATTTGTCATTCATTGCTGATCTGCACAGTTGAAGGGTATGTCCCACTGCTTACAGGGACAGACAGTATTGTCCAGAGCAGTTGTTCAGTGAGACATCATTACAGGGACAACTACAGATGGCACATATCAAAATTCTACATCATATATCCTATTAATCTATACCACATACTATATTAAATTACATACAGTTATGCTTTACATACCTTTTATTCTTTGGACGGGTGTGACACCTTCCTGATTGTGGCTTGTAGGTATTTGTTTCCAACTGTGTGAGTTTCGTTTTATAAATCTTGTTTTTTTTTTTCTCTCTGTCTCTCTCTCTCTGTCTCTCTCCCTCTCCAGTAGAGTGAATGAGTTGGTTTGCATGTATTTCAGCATAGCTTTTGTAGGTGATGCACATGATCAGGTGTTGAGCTCTGCACCAATGAGTGTGCAACAGTTGCTGACTGCGTGCAGTCTGCTGTACAATGATTCAGTTAACCATTGTCATGGCAACCCAGTACTATAAATTGCTTACTCATGTGGGCATTGACCCTTCAACTTTCCAATATGGAGGACATCCTTCCTGTATGTAGGCAGCAGTGTTACAGATGGCAGGTTGCAGTACCTATTACAGCGGGGCTTGCAGACACAGGACAACTACACAATCTTAAGAAGTTCCAGACCTACAGACAGAGTGAGTAGTGTTGTTATGTGCATTGTATATTGCTGGTCTTGCAGTGTTTGCCTGTACATAGTAGTTTAGGATGGAATGCAGTCTGTCTGCATATCTCTCAGCAGTGGGCCTATCCACATGATGGCCAGTGGATTGTCTGTTTGCTTTTGCCTGTGCACCACACAGGTCTTGTCCTAGATATATCCCCGGCAATCTGTCTGTTGATGCTATCAGTACATGGCTACTTCCAGTTGTGTTCCTGATGTGTTATTCCTGCATGAGGGTATGTTGCAACGAATCCTGTAACACTAGCAATTTGCAGGGTGTGTAACAGCAATATTACGAGTATGGCCCTGTGTTCCTGCCTCTGTTCTCCACATATATGGCTGGCTTTGTCCTGCTGTGATACGGTTAGGGATTGTTCGATATTGGCCTATCATTATTTACTGCTAGCATTCTTGCTATCATCCCAGTCATATCATGGACTCCCACAACATTTCTTGGTCAGCGTCCATACATGTGAAAGATACATAGACATTATCACAGGTAATAAATGTCACCCAAGGCCTTGACTACAGGGTGTAACTGGCGGCTGCTGAACTACATCTGTTATTGTTTATTGTTACCTATCTTGATGACAAATCCTTTGTCTACAGTTGTACGGATTAATGGGCTTGGCCTGGACAGCATAGTATGTTATATATCCTCACTGTCTGCATCTACTTTTCTGTGTGGGCCTTGCATTCCTCACTGATTAAATAAGTCCAGATCTATGTGCTGTAGGTAATGGCATATATTATTGTAAAATACACCATTAAAGGTTGTCTGTGTATACATACCTGTGTGTCATCTCATGTCCTTTAAATAGTGAGTGGGTCTATGTGTAATGCAGTACTCCTGTTCAAGTGTAAATGTCATTTAGTAGGTTATACAGCAAAATGATGTTGATGTACAGATTTCACATGGAGAATAGGATGTGCTGCAGTGGGACTTGAACCAGGAATGCATGTGCATTAGGCAGATGCTCTGCCCACTACACTATTGTGGTTCTGCTTAATTTGTATATTTCTACCTTAATGTCATACCCATGCTCCCTTTCCCTGGTCCATGAGCTCCATGTACGCAGCATCCATCCATTCTCCAGTTGCTAACCCTGCCATACCACACATCCACACATTTCCCCTCTCTGCACGTCTCAGTACTTCTCCATTTTACTGTCTCGATGCAACCTTCTGCAGGCTCTTCATCCGTTTAGTCCACATACGTTTGAGCCTTCCCTTGATCCTCCTCCAATACTGGTGGAAACATCACTGTGACCCACAAAGTCTGGTGCATCCCGCCAGGGACAGACCTGTTGTGTCATGAGTAGACTTTGCTGGTCTATACTGTTTCTCCCACTGGTATCATCCTGCCAGGGGTTTGAGAAGCAGCAGTTTGCTCACACACCAGACCAGCCTCATCTCCTGCTTCCGTGGATGAAACACCCCCCAAGGTGTGCCCCATTTTCCATTCCTCTCTTCAGTATTATAAAAGACTACTGTTCTCACAGTATGCGTGGACAGGTACTGTTCATTGATACTCATAGACTGCTTGGAATACTGTGACTGAGCACTGTGCACATGTTTGCTGGTATTAATGTACATACTTACATACATTTCCTATACTGTTGACTGACTGTGCCGGATGATATGTTTGTGATTACAGTGGCTGATTGTATATCTGCCATGCCTTTGGGGTAACTCACTTGGACTATAGTGTGCAGGAGGGGAACCTGGGAGTGCTGATTATATTGTCACTGGCCATGATGAGGGCTGTGGGCTACACCATGCCTAAGGCACTGCGGGGGGATGTGTAGGCGGGTATGCGCTGGTGTGAACGAGGCTCAGATTTGCTGACCTCCAGTTACGATGTCTTACACTGGGTTGGCCTCCACATTGCTTATCCAGTGTGGTCATTGCTTACTGCTGCCCAAACAGGCAAACTTCCGCTTGCTGCTGCATACCCCCTCACTACTTCATGTACATGTCAGTATTATACATGCTTAAGTCAGGTGTACATGTCAGGTATGACTGTTCATGAAGGTTAGTGTAAGGTGAAGTGGATAGGTTGCACTCAGGTATTGGGGTTAGCTTTAGTTATGCCATACCTGTGTTGTAGAGTAGATGTGAATAGTGAAGGTGTAGACAGATAGGTGGAGGGGAGGGACATTTTAACTGTATAGTAGGCCATTCGACTGATCTGTGGGGGAGCACTAGTGCAGTTTTGCAGGGTGTTGGGATATATATGTGAGGTGGGACAGGAGGTGTCCATGTCAGTAGTTGGTGTAGGGGTATGGAGTGTTAGTTGGGGATGGTGGACTTTGCCAGGTGGTGAGCAGGTGGTGATTCAAGTGTGCTTAGGTTTTCCCTTCATGTGTTATTTACATGTGTAGTCTGGGACAGTTGCAGTAATACACCTGGTTTGGGGGTTCCAGATTCTGACAATATAGTTGCGTGGAGGTTGTCACCTACTTGTGACTGTGAACATTACTACGAATGAAACACGGGTCAATAGGTAAGTGGTGTTATTGGGCCACACATAGGGACTGATAGTAGGGGACATGTCCAGGGACGTGCAGGATGGCAGATGGGAAGGTCCACAGCTGGCCATTTCTCCTACAGCAACAACTGTGTATATACCCTGCATTTGGGGGTAGGTCTGGATACTCACACCCCTGGGTGGGGGTAAGGACAGCAATAATACCTTGTGATGCCAATTAGTTTGGCTTACATGCCTACAGTGGGGTGTTGTGACCATGTGTTCTTTGATGTCATTTATTGGGTTTGCAACAACACATCTGGTTATTCCGCACTTTGCCCTGTAAACTAGACATTGCTGCTGCGGGACTCATACCAGGCATGGCTGCTCATTAGGTGTCAGGTCCGCCCAATGCACACTATTGCTTACATCCCTGGGGCAGTCCACATAGAACTGCTCCAGCCAACACCTGCACGCCTAGGCCCATAATTACATACTCATAGTTCCCCACCCACACCTCCTCTTTGGCACTCTTCCTTACTCCAGGTGCAGGTCAGGTCTGGCCACACCAGTAAACACTGCCCACTCCCCACTTTTCGGGACCCATCACGTATGTTGCCTCGACCCATGGATCATCAGGCTTCCCCAACCTTGTAGTCCGAGAACATGCGTGCCCTGCCATTGGACATCCATGTAATGTCTGGAAACCCAAATATCCATAGAATTTTTGGTTGTCCCACAAGGGACATTATTGTCTTTGTTTCAAGATTAGACTTGGTGGGTCTCTCCCACTGGTAGTATCCTGCCTGTAGTCTGGGAAGCAGTGATTTTTTTACTTTTATTGTGTGTTTGTATGTTTCACCTGTCTAGCTGGGGGGAGTTGATGCGACATGTTGCACGTTGGTTGATTGGGCCCCTCACCCCTATTGGCACAGCCTGGGAACAGATGTAATTCTTAACTGCTGTATCATATCCTTTCTATGTATATATATATATATATATATATATATATATATATATATATATATATATATATATATATATATATATATATATATATATATATATATATTTATATATATTTACACACACACACACACACACACACACTTGCAGATATATATATATATATATATATATATATATATATATATATATATATATATATATATATATATTTATATTTGTATGTGTATGTATATATATATATATATATATATATATATATATATATATGTATCTATATATATGTATATATTAATATATATATATATATATATATATAGGTTCATAGGTTCATAGGTTTATACTAGGCTATCTGCCCTAAGGCATTTATAAGCCTAGCCCAAATTTTGTGGCTTACGCCACCCTTATATGAAAAATACTGTGCCCATTAGTTTGTTGTGCCTCTGTCCAGCAGTGACACAGAGATGATTCCCGGGTAAACTCTACTCGATCTCCCATCCACAGGTCTAGATTTCTCTTGAACAGAGTCAGCGAGGTGCTCTGCCTCACATGGACCGGGATTTTATTCCACAGCATAGGAGTCTCTGAGTGATAAATCTATCCCTCCAGCACATCCTATTTATATCCAAGGCTAAGGTTTAAGTCGCTTGCTCTAGTGGTTTTGGTGGATTTGGATTTTTGAGGTGGAGCATGTCCATTAATTCCGGTTGGACATGGCCTTGTATGTCAGGCACATGTCACCTCTGAGCAGACGGTATGCGACTGAATAGAGCTGGAGTTTCTTCAATCTGGCAGCATATGACAGATTTTGGAGTCCCTTTATCCTTTTGGTGAGGAACTTTTGGGGTCTCTCCAATTGCTGCAGATGTCGGGTGAGATACATCCCGAATGGGGCATTGTACTCGATCATTGGTCTGATAAGTGAAGAGTACAGGGGAACAATGACCTCACTAGATCTGGATGTGAATCCCTTCATGATTAGGTGGGCAATGTAGAAGGTCTTTCTAACCACTTTAGCAACGTGAGTGTCAAAAGAAAGGCCACTGTCAACCTGGGTCCCCAGGTCCCTGATAACCTCTTCTGTGCTTAGTGGATTGCCACCTATATGGTAGCTTGGGGTTACCTTGTTTTTCCCGAAGACTATACATTTTTGGCGTTTAACTTCAGGCCATGGCTCTGGCACCAGTTATCTGTTTCCGTGAGTCCCTTCTGAAGGATATCCGTGTCCAACGCACTTTCCACTATGGCGCCCAGTTTGCAGTCGTCTGCAAACTTTGTCAGCCAAAGTCCTCCCATGTTGGCCTGTACTTCTGAGAAGTAGATGCCAAACAATAGGGGGCCAAGGACCGAGCCCTGTGGGACACCACTTGTGACCGGCTTGGAGTCTGACACAGCGCCAGCAACTCTAACCCTGTGGGTTCTGTCCTTAAGCCAGTTTGCAACCCATCTTGTGACATATGGGTTTACATTTAAGCTGGTAAGTTTTTCTACAATACCCGAGTGGGGTATTGTGTCGAAAGCCTTTGCAAGGTCAAGGTAGGCTGTATGGACTGCCTTTCCTCATCAATGGCCTTGGTGACTGTTTCAAGAAGTCGACCAAGTTCAAAAGGCATGATCTTCCCTTGACAAAGCCAAACTGGGTCGGGTCCAATGTCTGCAAGTCCCCTATATCTTTGTTTATGAGCTCCATTATGATCCTCTCCATAGCTTTGCAGACTAGACTTGTTAAGCTTATGGGGTGGTAATTACCAGGGTCCAGAGGGCCACCTTTGTGGAGTGGGACCACAGTTGCCGACGCCACTCCTTGGGCATGTATCCTGTGGTAAGGCTGAGATTAAACAGCTGCCTTATATGCGGTTTAATTCCTCATTTAGCTCGTAGCACACAGCCGGGACACCATCCGTCCCATTGATGCTGTGTTTTTAGCTTTAGAGAGAGCAGCTTTCACCCGCATTTGAGATGTCCGGGAGGCTACACTGCTGGGATAGTTATCTCTCCTTTAGGGGAGAGGGTGAAGTTTGCACTGAACCTGTCTGCCAGTATGTTGGCAATGTCTGTGGGTTCAGTGATTTTTGTATCATTTTGGACTAATTCTGAGCATATCTGGGAGTTTCCACCCAGGTTCCTAACATAGCTGAAAAAGGCCTTATGATTGTCCTTTGAATCCATGGCAATTTTTCTCTCAAAATTGGCCTTAGTTGATTTTATGAGTGCTCAGATTTTTTACTAATAATGATCAGGGTGACTTCCCATTATTGGCTTTTGTTCTATCATGTAATAGCTTTCTCCTCTTATTGTAAAGTTTGTTAATGACTGGGGTCCACCAGACTGGACGTTTGCCCTTTGTGGAAAGAGTCTTGGTTTTATTTGGGATTGCCTGATCCATGCAGTCCTGGAGGTGTTCATAGAAGGCATTTGTAAGGGCTTCCACAGCTTGGGTTGTGGTTTCCACTGGCTCAGGGGCCTTGAAGGATACCACACCAGTCTTGAGTAGTGTGAAGTTTGCTTTAGAGAAGTTCTTCACTATGGTCTTTTTTGTTTGGGGTGGGGGCGGGATGTGGATTTCCAGTGAGATTAGTTTATGATCAGATCTCACCAATGAGATATATATATATATATATATATATATATATATATATATATATATATATATATATATGGTTCCCTATCAGAAGCCTGAAACACTATAAGCCTGAAAATCAAAATCCTGAAACCAAAAGCCTGTAAATTCAAAATCCCGAAAACCCAAAATCCTGAAACTCAAAATCCTGAAAACACAAAATGGACATACTGACGTCATTGTGGCTTTGCTATTGTTAGCCCTGTGGTGTTAGGTCATGCGTTGGGTTAAGGTAAGTGTGCGGTTGGTTTTATGTTAGGGTTAGGGGCGGTTTAAGTGAGTTAGGGCTAGGGCGCAGGTTAGGCATGTATGCAATAGTGACAAATATTGGGGTTAGGGGCAGTTTAAGTGAGTTAGGGTTAGGGCGAGGGTCAGGTGAGTGTGCGATAGTGACGGACCTTAGGGTTAGGGTTAGGGTCAGGGTCAGTTGGTAGATATTAGTGTCTTTATAGTGACATATTAGCATTATTTGTGTTTTCAGGATTTTGAGTTTCAGGATTTTGGGTTTTCGGGATTTTGAATTTTCAGGCTTTTGGTTTCAGGATTTTGATTTTCAGGCTTATAGTGTTTCAGGCTTCTGATAGGGAACTATATATATATATATATATATATATATATATATATATATTTTTTTTTTTTTTTTTTGCTGTAAATATATCTGACATATAGATGTATGGGTGCCTGCATATGTATATATCTATATGTGGATATTTATATATATATGTCTGTCTATGTATGCATACATTTGTACTACAGAGAGGGAGAGGTATATCATTTTGCTGTAACTATATCTGACATATAGATGTATGGGTGCCTGCATATGTATATATCTATATGTGGATATTTATATATATATATATATATATATATATATATATATATATATATATATATATATATACACATATATGTCTGTCTATGTATGTATACATTTGTACTACAGAGAGGGAGAGGTATATCTCCATGTAGTTATGGGTATATACACACACACATACCTCTACATATTTAGCTACATATCCTGTAATGTTGCCTGTTATTGCTGGGTACTGTGTTTTGTGTGCATGTATGCTTTGGGATACCTACAACTAAATCTGTTAGTGTACACAGAGTTACACATGAAATCTATTGTTAGTACTAAGTAATCATTCGTCTCATGTGAGACAAGCCAAACATTGGGTATACACTTTCATCTACACCCAGAGTTACATAGATACCCATGGCTATTTGCAAGGACTATGGCATGTTCCAGACCTAGGATACTTGAGTCGAGACAACATAAGGGATGGGTCTCGAGGGGGGTGTGTGGAGGGGGGCTATGTGTGGTGGTGTTGCAGCTACGGGCCAGTCACCAGGGTAGGGATGGTGGCTGCATGTGTACATCAGGTGGAGGGAAGCAGAACTGTGGGTAATGAATGTCTGGGTCAGGGATGGCCTTGGTTGGATAGGCCTGTACTGATCGGCCTGCCTAGTGGGTGAGAGAAAGGGGGATGTGATGTCAACATGTGAAACATTACAGAGGGCTAATTTAAATCCCTATTTCAATGACATGTGCAATACAATGAGCTTGGTAGCGTATTGCAGGGCAGATGTGTTTGGCTGGGCAGGGGGTATGCCAATTCGTATGTGACATATTATTTGGGGCCTCTCAAGCCCATTCACGGTGCATGTGGACATCTATGTGTCTGTCTACCAGTGCTATCTACAGATGTCTGGCCATATATACCTCTGTGGGTATATATATATATATATATATATATATATATATATATATATATATATATATATATATATATATATATATACTGACATATTTCTAACTATGTCCTTATATACCTACGGAGACATATATCTGCATACATACATGTAACTTGCTGTGTAAATGCGGACATATAGATGTTGACATATATATATATTTATAAATATATATATATATATATATATATATGTGTGTGTGTGTGTGTGTGTGTGTGTGTGTGTGTGTGTGTGTGTGTGTGTGTGTGTGTGTGACTACAACTATAGATATGTTGTATCCATTTAGATAGTAATATATTTGCATACACACATCCATCTAGCTATAGGTGTGCATTCTCTGTGCTGTTGCATGACTGGACTGGATGATATATTTCTGCCAACATCAACTTTGTTTGTATCTGTCATGGCTTTGAGGTAAATCCTTTTGTATATGGTGTGCAGAGCCATTGGTTCAAGCCCTGCAAGAGCTGTTTATTTTGTTGCTGGGCAGAACATGGGCCATTGGGTTCAGAGTGATTATGGCACATTAAAGCAGTTGTACACGGGTGTGTGTGGGTTTGCATGGAGCTAAGCACTGCTAACCACCGGTTACAGTTTCTAACACTCAGTTAGCTTCTCCTTTGCTTATTCTGTGTAGGTAATGCTTACCCCCGTGCAAATGCACTTAAACATGCTTACTAGTGCTTATATATGCTTATTTGTGCTTCAACCTGCCTACTAGTGCCTTATTCCATCTGACACTGATACGTCACATGTGCCTATCTTGCGGTACTCCAGCTCATATATTTCAGCTATTTCGTGGGTCTTGCAACAAAAATATTGTTCATAACATGTTTTGCCGTGTAAAATAGACTGTGCTATAGTGGGACCCGAACCAGGAATGCCTGCTCATTGGTCAAATGCTCTACCTACTAAACTATTGCTGTTCTGCTTCATTTGCATATTTCTACCATATTTTAATTCCCATGTTTCCTTCTCCTGGTCCCTGAGCTCCACGTACACAGCATCCATCCATTCCCCAGTTGCTAGCCCAGCCATACCACACCTCCATGCATTTCCTTCTCTGCACATGTCGGTACTCCTCCATTATACTGTCTCACCCTAAGCTTCAGCAGGCTCTTCACCCATTTAGTCCACGTATGCTACTTCATGCATTTAGTTCACATTTGTTGTCCGGGGCAATCCAACTGGATGCTTCTCCATTGTCAGTGGTGGTCTGTGGAGTAAAGCTCCACAGTAATCCCCAACTGCACATTACACATATTACTGAGGTGGACACATTCATAGAGAGTAACAAACTTAACATAGCTACATACCACATTTTTCATGCTTAGTTCACATTAACATGCCAGTATTATACATGCAAAGGTCAGGTTTACATGTCAAGTATGACTGTTATCATAGGTCTGTTTAAGGTGAACTGTGATTCCTATTTAACAGTTCTGGAAAGGTTACACTCAGGTATTCAAGTTAGGTTTAGTTATGCCATACCTGTGTGTTAGAGTAGAAGTGAATAGTGAAGGAGTAGGTAGGTCGGTAGAGGGGGGACATTGTAACTGTATAGTAGGCTGTTGGTATGATTGGTGGTGAAGCAATAGGGAAGGTATGCAGGATGTTGGGATTTTTATGCAGACAGGACAGGAGATGTTGATTTCACTAGTTGGTGTAGGGGTATAGAGTGTTAGTGGGGGGAATTCACCAGCTGGTGAGCATGTTCTGCTCCAAGTGTGCTTGAGGTGTTCCTTCATGTGTTATTTACATGTGTCGTGTGGAACAGCTGAGGTAATACACATGAGTAGGGGTTTCCAGATTCTGCCAATATAGTTGGGGAAGAGAGTGACACCTACCTGTGACTGAGAACAGTAGTAGTAGTAATGAAACAGGGGTCAATAGGTAAGTGGTGTTAATGGGGCACACAGAGTGACAGATAGTAGGAGAAATGTCCAGGGATGTGCAGGTAGGCTGACAGGAAGGTCCACAGGTGGCCATTTTTTCTTCAGCAACAGCTGTGTATATACACTGCATTTGGAGGTAGGTTTGGACACTCACACCCCTAGGTGGGGGTGGGGACAACAATAATACCTTGTCATGCTAAGTAGTTTGGCTTACATGCCTACAGTGGGTTGTTGCGATCATGTGTTCTTTGGTGTTATTTAGTGGGATTTGCAACAATACATCTGGTTATACTGTACTTTGCCATGTAAAATAGACTGTGGTGCAGTGGGACTCATAGCGGGAGTGGCTGCTCATTGAGCGGTGGCTCTGCCCAATGAACGCTATTGCTTACATCTCTGGGGCGGTCTGAATAGAATCACTCCAGCAAACACCTGCATGCCTAGACCCACAATTACATACCCATAGTTCCCCCACCCACACCTCCTCTATAACACTCATCCTTACTCTGGGTGCAGGTTGGGTCTAAACACACCACTACACACTGCCCACTCTCCACTTCATGGGACCCATCTCATACGTTGTCTCGACCCATGGGTCATCAGGCTTTCCCACCCTTGTAGTCCAGATACGTACATACCCCCCCTTGAAAAGTCATCGCACTGATGTCCTCCTATGAAAAGACAATTTTTGGGGTGTCCTGCAAGGGACTCTTCTGTCTCTGATCCAATATTTGACTTCTCGGGTCCACTGTGTCTCCCCCAGTTGGATCCTGCCTGTGGTTTGGGGAGCAGTGGATTGTTTACATTGTGTGTTTGTTTGTATATTTCCTCTGTCTGGCTGTGGGGAGTTCATGCTACGTGTTACACATTTGTTGATTGGGCCCCTCACCTCCACTGGTATGGCTTGTGAACATATTTCATTCTTACGTGCTGTATCATATCATAGCTATATATCTGTGTATATCTACACACACAAACACACACACACACACACACACACACACACATATATATATATATATATATATATATATATATATATATATATATAATATATATATATGTATATGTCTACATATATACATATATATATATATATATATATATATATATATATATATATATATAGATGTGCACATTATATATATATAAATATATATATATATATATATATATATATATATCTATCTATATATAACAACATGTGGATGTATGGGGGTCTGCATATGTATATATCTATATGTGGGTATTTATATATATGTCTATCTATGTATGTATACATTTGTACTACAGAGAGGGAGAGGTATATATCTATTTAGTTATAGGTATATATATATATATATATATATATATATATATAGATATATATATATAAACAAACATACCTCTACATATTTAGCTACATATCCTGTAATGTTGACTGGTATGCTGGGTACTGTGTTTCATGTGCATACTGGCCAACCTTGTGTGCCACGTATGCTTTGCAATACCTACAACTATATCCATTAGTGTACACAGAGTCACACGTGAAATCTATTGTTAGTACCGGAAATACATTCGTCTAGGGTTGCCATCTTTTCAAATGCCCAAAGTGGGACATTCTTTGTACAAACATCAGATTTTGCAAGGCAAAACATACCCACAGCCAGTACAAAGGACAGAACTTCACTTTTTTGCCTAAATAAATGCTTTTTCTTTTAGCATTTTAGTTGCTTATTCTGTTTCTTATAACACCTAGGTGTTTCAAAAACAGAATAACTGTTTTATGTAACTATTACATAAAATATAGGAATTACATTTGTCCTAATATCTCAGGACATTTGCCATTTTTTTCAATTTTTATGCAGGACACAACTGCCGAAAGAAAGACTGTCCCTCACAAAGTGGGTTAGCTGGTAACCCTAAATTCATCCCATGTGGGACAACCCAAACATTGGGTATTCAACCTTCGTCTACACTCAGGGTTATATAGACACCCCTGGCTATGTGCATGGACTATGGCGTGTGCCACACCTAGGATACTTGGGTCTGGACATGATACGGTGTGGGTCCCAAGGGGGGTGGGAGGTGGGGGGCAATGTGTGGTGGTGTGGTACCAACGGGCCAGTAACCAGGGTATGTGATGTCGACATGTGAAACATAACAGAGGGCTAATTTAATTCCCTAGTTCAATGACAGGCATACAATACAATGAGCTTGGTAGTGTATTGCAGGGCAGACGTGTTTGGCTGGGTGGGGGGTATGCAAATTTACATGACGTATATCATTGAAGGTGCATGTGGACATATATGTTTCTGTTCATCTACCACTGGTATCTACAGATGTCTGTCCATATATACCTCTGTGGGTATATATATTTGCTTACATATTTCTAACTATGTCCGTATATACCTATGGAGACATATATCTGCATACATATGTCATTTGATGTGTATATGTGGACATATAGATGTTGACATATATTTGTGTTGCTCTAGGCATTTGCATGTATATCTGTTCATATATTTGCATTTATATGTATATATATATATATATATATATATATATATATATATATATATATATATATATATATATATATATATATATATATATATATATATATATGGATATTTATATATATATATGTATATATATATGTGACTACATCTATAGATATGTTGTATCCATTCAGATAGTGAGATATTTTTTACACACACTTTCCCATCTTGCTGTAGGTATACATTCTCTGTACTGTTGCATGACTGGGCTGGGGTTATATTTCTGACAACATACATTTTCTGCATATCTGGCATGGCTTAGTGGTAAATTGTTTAGTGTATGGTGTTCATAGTCCTGGGTTCTGGCCTTGCAGAAGCTGTTTGTTTTGTTGCTGGGCAGAACACTGGCCATTGGATACGGTGTGTTTAAGGCACTTTCAAGCGGTTGTAAGCAGGTTTAAACAGAGGTTAGCACTGCTCACTTCCAGTCATAGTGTCGCCTTTGTTTAATCTGTGTCAGCAGTGCTTAATCCTGCGCAAACCCACTTGCGCACGCTTCCTAGTGCTTACATATGCTGACTCTTCACATGTGCATTTCCTGCAGTACCCCTGTTCATAAAAATTATGTTATTTAGTGGGTTTTGCATTACAACTATTGTTTATACCATGCTTTGCCATGTAAAATAGACTTTGCTGCACTGGGAATCGAACTGGGAATACCTGTTCGTTAGGTGAACGCTCTGCCCACTACACTATTGCTGACATGCTTCATTTGCATATGTCATCCTTGTTATCCTCTTCAGCCTTTTGGGCTGCTTTCACCGTGTCTGAGCAATGGGCACACCCACACACCTATGATTAGGTGTACTTGGAGCTTTAGACAAAAATACGGGGGTTTCTTCTTTTCATCTTTATGTCTTGTTGCTGTTGCATGCATGGGGGACTGTTGGTGGGGATATGCGGACACCTATGAGCGGCCTTGCTCATTTATTTTCACTTTCTGCTGTTCTACTTAGAAGGGGCATGTTTATTCTGAGTGCTCTGCTCTCAGACACACACCCTGGACTCGTACACACTCTGTGTATGCCTAGGAGGTCGGGCAGAGTGCCTTCATTAATATGCATGGTGCACTGCCGTCCTGCTCCTAAGCGGCCACTTCCATGCAGGACTACACTAGTCCTGCACAGAAGATTAGAGAATCCAGGGGGTTTTCTTTTTTCACAGACATCAGTGATGAACTTTGACCTAGAGTTTCATCAGGACAGCTTAAGGCAGGACGAATTCAGCATTCTGACAGAAATCGGACTTTTTTTGTTCTCAACATTTCTCTATATGTCAGTTGCTTCATAAATGACATGTGAAAGGAATGTGCTACACAGAAAGAAAGAAAAAGAACTCACTGGCACTTTAACACTTCTAATTAGCATATTACTTAGATCTGAAATTCTGTTAACCCAAAAATGCACATACTTAGCAAAACTGAATAAATAAAATAAAATTATTAACTTATACAGTCTTAAAGTTACCAGTTATATTGCTTATAATTTAATGGCAGTATTTTACAGGAAGTATTTAACATTTAGAAATACATTTATATGTTTAGTTAAATTAAATGTATTAATTGTTTCACTGTAAATGTAGTAAAACAGTAAAACTAACCATTTATATTCCTCATCATAAAAATGTTTTAGCTTAAAATATAAATATATACTTACACATGTTATGAAGTTTAAAGTCCAGTACAAACTTTTTTCTTAAAGGGCAACTCTATTGTTTCAAAAAATAAATGTCCTGCAATCATAAAATAAAGTTACTTGTTTTAGAATTTTTTTAATTTAGAAGCAGTTTTCTGGGAATTCAGCTCACTCTGTTTCTTCAGGCATATACTGTTCCATTCCATTTCTTCAGCATTAATAAGGATTTTATTGCTGTTAAGAAAAGTGGATGCCTCCTCCAGCATGTTAATAATTTGGTTCTTCAGAAAGAAATAATTTGGTCTTTGCAGGAAACACCAAAGTGACTTTCATATTTTTCTTTTTACGTTCCTTGATCAGTGGTAAGCAGGGTTTTCATTACTTTACTGGAATAATCATTGCCAAATCTGACTGCATGTTCATCTATTTTAATAGGTTGAGTAGACTATGCTTTTTAATATTTAATTTTTTTCTAAGCTACACATGAACTTAACTATATTTGAAGATAGTGGTGAATTTTCCTTATTTGAAGGTACTCTCAGGGATATATGTGCCTTTTCAATTCTAAAATATAAAGCTTCAAGAAGATTTAATGTTTTATGTAGACAGGTATTTAAGAAGTTTATTGTACTGACTTCCTCATACGTTTTAGGTATACCATAAATTTTAATGTTATTTCATCTCAGTCTATTTTGTAAATCATTGAGAGTTTCTATGAGCCACTTATTTTGTTTTAAAACAAATTCTGCCTAAGACTCACCTTCAGTTATTCTTCATTTATGATCATTTAAAGTTTCTTCCATACTGCTGATTTGTGCACATTGTTGTTTCATAAGAATTTCTAAATGTTCCATCTTCTTTCTGATCTCTTCTTTGAAACTTCTAGTTTGCTATCCAGTTTGTCTGTTTTTGGTAATACAGCTTGCATAGTAGAGAGTATTGACTCTATGTCTTTTTTAACACAAGAATCGAGGTTGCCATTTCCTGAGTGGCTCATGTTGAAGTCTCTTCTTTCTTAACCAAGCAGTTGAAACTCTTAAGATAATAATTAGAGCTTTTGAAGAACTTATAAATATTTTCTCTGACTATTAGTGAATAAATGTATCTAATAAATCTCCAAATTTTATTTTTTTGATAATATTTTCTGTCAGAGAAACTTTTTCAGTCACAGAGCTTTCACCAGTTGATGTTCTCAGTTAACCATCTTGGCCACTTCTCCTCAAATATGTTCTTCTTGACAGTCAGAGCTAGTGATCTTTAACTTCCTTCAAAAATTGGTTCCTGTTGACATTTTCAAAGATGATAGTCTTGATCTTCAAAACAAGATGACAGAAAGTGCAATTATGGAAAATATATTTTAATTATGAAGTTGAGTTGACTGCAAAGTTGGTTTGCAAAGTTGTAATAATCTTGGCTGTGAAGAGGGGTGATGACCCCAAGTAAAATTATTTCATTGGTGTTACAATTAGTTTAAATATCTTCTGTAATCCTTTGGAAATAAGGCTCTGCTAGTTTGGAACTTAAAAAAATCATGTCTTGCATTTTCTATATGAAGCCATCAAAATTATCTTGATCCCTATACAATAAATGGAAAATGTGGTTTACTACTTCAGAGACAAACCTAACTATATTGAAACCCACAATGTTGTTGTATCTTTCGGCTTTTCCCGGTTATGGGTCGCCACAGCGGAACTCCAGTCCGCTAATGATTGGCAGTAGATTTTTACATACCGAGTTGCCAGCCCTGACGTACAACCTTCAATGAAGGCACGGCCATTCACCATGGCAAAAGGGTTGCAAGATAGCGATGATGAAGACCATATAATTGAAAACGCAGACTGCCCCCCACGCACACACATAAGCACTTATTCCTATATCTGCACAAGTTGCAAGATTCAGACTTTGACACATTTGTGGCATTCTGGTCTTCTGCATTTCTGGCCTAAAGCTTTTTTTTGTGGTATTGAGGGTTTCAACATAGGTTCAACTATGCAATAGTAAAACAGAAAATGCCAGCCTAGAGTTATGGTGGTCATCTTCCTGTAAGCCAGTAGGTTGCACATTTGACAAATGAATCTATAAACCTATGAAATCAAACAGCTGCATAAAGGCCCTGACAAGCAGTGCATTTTATGTGTAAAACAAGTACAACCAATGGTGCCTATAAAATGCCAGTATTTTATCTTTTTGGTGATGTCACTCACACAGTATACCAGATATAAAGCGGGAATGCAATCTGGTTAGTGGTAGTTTACAGAATTCAGCAGTGAAGCACAACACAGCCATTAATATTTATGAACTCTACTAACCTCTCTTCTCTGCTAACCTTGCCCCCATTTTTCGCACTGCATACCTCTGTTAATTGCACTTTACAGCCATAAGTCAATTGCTGGGCATAAAATAAAACAAACTCAGACCCCAGGGCTTTATCTTAGGTCCCCTACTATTTTCCTTATTTATTAACAATTTACACACAAACATAGCTCAAGCCACCTGCATTCAATATGCTGATGACTCCACTATAATCTGTACAGCTAAGAATATAGCCTCCCTCCATTCCATTACCCAAACTGGTTTTCAAAATGTTGAAAACTGGTTTCTGCAACACTGCCTCCTCCTTAATCCCAAAAAAAACAAAACTACTGCTATTTACCCCAACTCATAAATCAGACAATCATTTCTTCTCTATAACCTCTAACAATGGCACCATCATTACCCCTGATACCTCAACCCACCAACTAGGTGTAACAATTGATAATCATCTCAGCTATGATGAACACATAAACTCCACCATAAAATCTGTTAACAAAAAACTGGGCACCCTCTATAGAGTCAAACCCTTCCTTACCCCTTCTGCTAGGAAAACTATCGTCCAAACCCACCTCATTTCCACCCTTTTCTATACCTCTATTATATATACTAACCTATCCAAGAACAACCTCTCTAAACTCTCCACATGCTACAATAGTATAGCTAGATTCACCACCAGCTCCCCCTTTAAAACTCACCACTGCCTTAACCTCAAACAACTAGGATGGCTAGAATTGCAAAACCATATACTCTGTCGACAATTACTTATGACTCAAAAGATCCTATATTATCCTAACAACACCCCTATCCTCACTAACCTAATTACACCATATACTAATCTACCTACACTACACTCTGCTACTAAGCTTCTAGTTTCCTCAAATAAAGCTAATAACAAAGCCGGCGATTCACTTTTCTCAAACACTGCAGGAAAAATCTGGAATCAGCTTCCTTCTGAACTATCTACCCTTGCTTCTATTTCTCTCTTTAAAAAACATCTTAAAGAACATCTGAAAACTCATTGGCTCTGTCCATGTGCTAACCCAGACTGACATCTTTCTACTTCTTGCTCTTACCCCTATTCTTACTCCTATAACCTATGCCTCCAAATCAAGAAACTACTCTTTCTTTGTAATATGCGATTAACATAAATATTCTTTTCCCTTATCTGAGACTTCCTCATACCTATTAATGCATTTTATGTATAACTGTTTAAAATAATGTTGTACTAAACACTTTAATAGATTATACGTTTATTATAACTGATTTTAGACCAATGTAACCATGTATTCTGATTCTTCTCTATGTTTTTTTATGCTTTATTAACTTTGTCGTTGTTTTTTGCTTGGAGCTTTTCTCCCCGGGCCTCTACTGAAAATGGACATATATCCAGCTAGACTAGCCCAGTTAACAAATGTAAAAATAAAAAAATAAAATAAAATAAATTCCTCTCAGCAGTCAGAAAATATAATATACATGATGTATTTTATTTCGAAAGATGTTTGTGATACAGGGAGAGAGCAACATTTTATGCAACCTGTAGAGATTTTGCAGTACAAATTCATAATTATTAATAACAAAACAGTGCACAAGCATTCACATAATTTTGATACTTGATTCCACTGTTTTATCCTTACATTTCCCAGTATAACCTTTCTATTCATTTTTTATCTGGTTGTTTCATACATGACCTATTTTACTGAAAGAAAGTTGAGAATTACGCTACAGTATTTTACACCCTTATGATGTATATACAGATGTGCTCTCTGCCCTTACCTGTCTCCTCACTGTCTTCATTACTGCATATATTTTCAAGGAGTAATGTGCTGCTATGGTGTGCTTTGCCTTCCTTATAATGAATTATTCCCCTAAGCTCTTTATCTGCGATATAAGTAGCAGGTCTCCTGACTCCACTGTTAAGTGCTGATGCACTTTACTCTTGCAGAATGTGCTGTGCCATTCAGCTGTACATCCTAAAATATGTCTTGTGCCTGCATTCCCAAGTACTTTTCTTTAATTGTCCTCTCTCTTTGCTGCACTGTAATGAGTGGAACACAGTCCTGCTACAACATGCATTGTTCATTCTAAGTAGTGTACATTGATCAGCAGCTGGCAGATAAGCTCCCATTTGGATAAATAAGTGCATGCATGCAGGGGAGTGCTAAGGTCCTTAAATCACATGGAGCATGTCTTTAGGTAGAGCAGCAGACTCACTAATTATCAAACAGCTGCTTGCTATTCAGTGACCAGTGTGGGTGTGGTGGTAGTGGATTGTTTGGCTACAATGAGAACAGTTGGTTAATATGCTCTGTAATGCACCTTCTGCAGTCAAGATGGCTCTACAGCTATGAACTCCATGGTGAAGAAAGGAAAACATATGGTATTTTCTGCACACAAAATAATGAAAAACAAGCAAACGTAGACATTTAATGTAAAATGTATATTACTATAAACATTGAGCTACATTATTTTACATTACATAGGGTGCATAGTATGACAAAGTGTGCATAATCAAAGAATAGGTACTGACTCATGATGTACCTTAGGTGTTGATTCAGAAGAGAATCTTAACAGCTGCAATGTTATCAATACATATAAACAGTATGCATTCATTCCACAGTCTGGACATTTCCCCATCCTGTCTGTGGTCTTGTTAGACAGTAATATCCACTGGATACTAAAGATAAACATTTACAACCTGGTTATCCATGGCTGTTGCTGGGTTTGTCTCTGACCTTCAACCTTTTTGCTAATATCAATTCTTTATTACCAATTCCTTAAAGCCTTATGATCACTTCAAGCATACAGTTAACTTTCTATTTATTCCTGTAAATAGGAAAGATAAGGAACTGAACTTCCTAGTTAATGTTCATATTTAACAGTATTTGTTTAACTGTTGTTGATCATTGAGAAAATGACAGGCAATTGTCAAAAGTTTTTACACTTTCAGCTCATGCATATTTTGGTTATCTAATTTAGATATTTTTAAAAGATAGCGAATGTGATGAAAATCTGTATCATGGGCAAATATGGAATTTCCATCTTTTTTTTTTAGTAATTGAAAATAAACAGGAATAATGCAGAAATTTAAAACTGGCCATTTTTGTGCATAAACTTTATTGCTTGAAGCATTCTACTCTCTGTTTTAAATTAAAACTGCTTACATTTCATTGATAAAAAATATGAATTATTGTTTTATGTTATTGCCATATATTTGCAAAAAAATGCAAATACACACACTGCATACATTCACTCTGTCAGAGTTCGTACGTGTTTGTGTCTGTATGTGTATATGGCCATGTGTGGTTGTGGTGGTCTTGTGGCGTAACATTTCAAGTTGGTATGACAGTGTCTGTTAATCTTGTGGCATGTATTGCTGGGGATTTTGTTGTTGTCTGGAGTGGTTGAGGAGTGTGTTGCAGTGGTTGAGTGTTGAAGTGCTGGGAACTGTTGCAGGGTGGGGGTATGGATTTTAAAGCCCATTATGTGATTTTAAGGTAGTGCTAGGGTGGTCAGTAGTCAGGAGGCAGCCATCATTCTGGTGTTGCTATTAGCCAGTTAGTGCGAGGTTGGCATTGTTTCAGGACATCAGGTCATTGATGTTGACATGTCATCATCATCATGACTTTGTCATGTGCGGAGAGGTTGCATGGCAACAGTAATTCTCTTTTATAGGGTTTAGTTGTGGGCTAGTTGTGAACTGCTTGATCTTTGGGCCGCAAGCTTCTGTTCAAGTTGTTGAATGGGTTGCTGTGTGAAAAACTCAGAGGTATGCATACCTCTTAACTGTTCTGATGCTCAACTAACACATGTCATATAATCTTTCTTATGAGGGGGGCAGTATGGATGTTGATTCTATGAGTCACTTTGCCCTTAACTGTGACAAAGATTCATAGTGTTTCATAACGCAAGCTGTAGGTGTTTCAGTGGAGTCATACATTTGCTAAAGTCCCTTGTTAACTTTAAAGAATAAGAATTAACAGTTTCCTTTCCACTACTATTTTACTTATGTATTCAGTTTGGTATGCGGTGTGGTGCTGCAGTAGCGTTGTCACCTCACATTAAGACGTTGTCCTGTTTGACTCTCAACTAGAGCATCTTCTGAGTGGAGACATGCATGAATGGGCGTACCTGAAGGTTGTGCGTCAGAGCTGGCAACTCGGCACGTAAAAATCAACTGCCAATCATTAGCGGACCGGAGTTCCGCTGTGGCGACCCCTAACCGGGAAAAGCCAAAAGACACAACCACAACATTCAGTTTGGTATGCATGTTATGGGCACCTTGCCCTATGTTCTCTAAGCTGATTCATGCCTGCCACTTTGTTTAAGTGATTGGTTCAGGACATGCTATTAGTGCCACTTTGTTTTGCAAAATGACATAACTATATGAAATTTGTTATATAATCAGCTTTTAAGTTTAGGAGCTGTATTTTAATTTTCCTTATTTTAGACTTTGCTTCTCAGAGTTGGCGTAATGGTTAATGTCCCAGATACAGGGTGCAGAGTTTGATTCTGACCTTTGGCTAGGCTTACAATAGTCTGTAGAGGGATAGCATATAAATGTAAAGTATTATTACAGCATATCCATTCTCAGATCTTTGTGAGAAATTCCTTAAGCCCCATAATTGAGTAATGAAATATATGTATATAAGACAGAGTAGATAAGGGGCAGCAGCAGAGTAAGGAGGTGCATATGAAATGAGGTAGTGGAAGAGTTATGTTATATAAAAAAGGAGTGCTTGCTGTTCTGTGGCTGGGGAGTACATGGTTCATGTAACTGCTTGAAGTACGTGTCTGCTTAGAGTAGACAGCCACATTTTGGAAGCTTTAATATTCAAATACAACTGTCTGGAGGTGAGGGTATTTTCTTTGGATAGTGTAGGCATAAGTTGTTATCATTTAGTTTTTTGGAAAAGGCTATATATTAGGAGCAGTCAGTTGTTGCCAATGTTCTGTTATTACTTTTTATTTAGGATGGCACAAGTAGAGAAGTTTGCAAGGAAATGAAAAGAGTTGGTGGTGTAAGCAGATAGGTTCTTCTAGAATGTGTGGGTGATTCAGCAAGTGATGCAAGAGGTCATCCAAGAGGTGGTTGAAACTGATGCAGTAAGAGTGAGCAGCAAGCCACAGAGGCCTCTATATTCAAAGAAAAGTGATCCAGAAGGGTCAGATGGGGTGTGGCCCAGCTAGTTACTGAGCAGCCACAGGAGGTGGAAGGAACTCAGCATCAGCTAGACTGAGATACTCTCAGCTGCTCAGCTATCCACAGGAAATTATGTCAATATGCTTGTTGGGAGAGAGGACTTTGGTAATTTGATATCAGATGTAGACTTGCTTACAATGGTGTAAAACCTGAATATGGGATATCTATATCTATATCTATATCTATATCTATATCTATATCTATATCTATATCTATATCTATCTATCTATGTATATATATATATATATATATATATATATATATATATATATATATATATATATATGTATATATGTAGATATATATATATATATATATATATATATATGTATATATATATGTAGATATATATATTTATATATATGTATATATATATATATATATATATATATAGAGAGAGAGAGAGATTGCAGACATTATTGGGAATGGAGTGTATTAGGGGCCCCTCGAGTTGAAGGACCCAACCCAGTGAGGGAGGGCATTGAGTTATTTGGGGTGAGCAGTACCATGGGAGGTAACCTGGATTTTGTGATTTTGCCAAAGAATAGAGGGCTGGGGACTGAGAGTCAGAGAAGGGAAGACACAGTGCAAGGGGTTAGCCAGGCAAGAGACAAAGGCCATGTGATAAAGTAGTTCTCATTACAGCGAACATCATGCAAACAATCAAGGAAAAGGTTTCTAGGGGACATTTTGTTGAGGTTTTTGATCTCATAGATAATGATGGTGGTCAAAGAGTGGCAGAAGCTGAGTTGCCATGCAGTGGGTTTGGTGCCTAAGAAGTTGGCTAGGGAAGACAGATTAATGCATAATTTGCCCTTTCCCAGAAGAACATTTAGTTAATATGCATATTGAATGGTCAGATGTTAAGATTCAGTATTCATCCTTAGATGAGGCAGTGAGGATGGTCAGAATTTTTAATGATCCCTGGCTGGCTAAGCTGGATATTGAGTCAGTGTTTAGGTTATTACTTGAAAGAGAGTAAGAAAAGGCCTTACTAGGGATTATCTCAATGGGAGGTTTTATTTTGATAAGTCCATGTGCATGGGTTGTGGAATAGTGTGTGTCACAACTGAAAAGTTTAGCACGGCACTGCACTGGGTGTGGTAGGAGAGGGCAGGGGGATTGAGAATGGTACACCATTTGGATGTTTTTAATTGATGATGGTAAAGAATCAGTGTTTAAAGTAATGTCAGTTTTTGAACAAGTGTTTGGTGAGCTTAAACTGCCATTAGCTGAAGATAAGTTGGAGGACATGACAAAGACACTAACATTTTTAGGCCTAGAGTTGGAACTTTCCAGGGCCAAGGAGAATAAGTTAAGAGAAAAGGTGGAATTTATAGTGAAGAAGGAGAAGTTCAGGGTCAAGGAAGTTAAAAAAATGCATGCAGGACAAGTGGGAAGGGCCATACATTTACAAGAGCATTAACCATGTTGCTGCAGAATGCAAAACAGAAACATCACTGGGTTAGAGTACGTTGTCAGGTCATCAAAGAGGTCATGTCTGTTTGGCTTGAGTTTCTCCAGCATTTTAACACGGTGTCCTTTTGTAAGATAACTATGTTTCGGTACCAGATATTGAATTTATTTTGGATGCAGTGGTGGTGGGGGGTTAGATATGGGTGGTTATTTTAAGAGCAGGTGGTTTGCGGAAACATGACTAAAGGTAATGGGATGATGAGCAGTATAAGGATATCACTTTTTTTTTTTTTTAGAATTGATACGAATTTGGTCAACAATGGTAGTGTTGGAATAGGATCTTTGGAACAGGAAAGAGATATTTGAATCAGACAATTTAGCAGTAATGCAACTTTTAGCTAGAAAGACAGCAAGGGATAGGTGGGTGCAGCTGTTACTTAAGAAGATTGTTCTGTTTAGCTTAACCGTTAACCTTTCCTTTTTAGTGCAGCACATTCCAGGCCAGTGCAATGTTGAAGCTGATAGACTTTCCCACTTTCAGCTTTTCAGGTTTTGGCAGCTGTCACTTGGATCACAATTAAGCCACACCATTTTGACTGAGAATGGATGGGAGATTGGTTAAGTGTGACAAGTTGGTTGGTTCATCAGTCCTGGTCTAAGGTAACTACACAAACTGAAGGTAAGACTTTTGAGGTAACCATTTGAAATATCAGGATCTAATAAAGTGAGTCCTAAAATGCAGATAGTGAACTGGTGAAAGAACAGATTTACATACACTATGTCGAAGATGCCATTTCTCAGAATAATCCATTTTTTCTGAGGTATGGCAATCTTGGAGTTGGTATATATATAAGTTCCGAGGGGGGTTGCCCCCCCTCAAAAAGAGGTTTTAAGGAGAAAAGTGATTTTCAAAATTTGTTCTTATCCATTGTTTTCATCCTTTTTTTATTTTGCTTCTTGGCACTAGCATTTTAAGTGTTAACATCTCCATAGGAAGATGACACCGATAGCTTTTAAGTATTTGGTAAAAGGTTTGCTGTCAAATTTGAGAGGGTGGTCAGTTTATCTAGTGCTGAGACTTTTGGTATAAAGGTGGAGGGTTCATGAAGCAGTTAGAATGGCTAGGTACATATTGCGACTTTGGCTAAGGTGGCAGTGTATGGGGCTTTGTAGGATGTTACAAAGGATTGGAGGATTATGAGGTTGTTAAAGGAATGGGAGGAGGTTCAACCTAGGAAAGGGGACGGTAGGTTAACCCTAGGTAAATATTCTGGTATTGTTAGCCAGTTTGCACAAAGTAGCTGTAACTCATTTCAAGTACATTTTATGTGCCACTTTGTTGGTTTTCATGTATGTAATGACATTTCAAATTGTTAGTTCAGTTAAAGTGGAAAGATCTTCAGACTAATTTTATGGGGAATTTTAGTTTTGTTAAGTTGTTTAAAAATGATCATAAGGGAGCAGGCAGGCATGTGGTTTTGTCACAGAGCAGGTGTGTTAGTTCTGTCTGATGGCATGGCCTAGGACATGGCAGGAGGCTTCTGCTAGGTTGTTTGAGGGTTTAGATTTTTAGGATAAGAATGGAAAAAAGATGGATGCTAAAATGCTTGTGTCTTGGGTGTGGATGCCTCCGAAGGTGCAAGGGTTGGTAGCAGATGGCCATTCCATGTATTCATTTAGAATAGGTAGAGCATCAGATTTTACGGAAGAAGGTAGATATGTGGAACTAATAAAGCTGGCAGGGAGATGGAGATCTAGAGCATTTTTGAGTTACATTTGATTAAACAAGGTGGATGTTGCAATCTTAGCATTTAGATTGAATGGATATTAACTGTGTATGTTTCTTTTATAGGTAAGAATCCGTTAGTTTTGTTGGAATACACTTTTATCTACTGTGCATTCAGTAGATTGAGGGTATGACCTGATAGAGCACATTTGGGCCTGGATCCCACACATTTGTAAGTGCAGTGCCAAGGTGTTTGAGATATGTTATGGTGTTAATTGTTGCTGGCATTGAAGTAGGTAAGACAGAAGTTTGGTAATACTTTCAAGATAGTTATACATTTTGGAGGTAACTAAATTGGTACTATAACTAAGAGAAATTGTCTACTTGACTATTAAGTAATTATTAATAGGTTAATTTTAAAATTAATTTTAAAATTTGAGTGTATAAATTGAGTGAGTATCCCCCGGATTCACAAAAGCTTGCACGGAGTGCAAGATTGGTGCAGGAGCCCACACAGGCAATATGTCTGCTGTGTGATCCAGGAACAGCCTGCAGGGGCGTGCACGAGCACTCCTGCACTAATCTTACATGGATTAAGCCCTGGTATGCTAATCACCCCATTTGCAGGTGAAATACATGCAAATGAGGTGATTTTGCAATCCAGGAAGCTTGCAACAGTCCGTGCAAGACTAGTGCTATCTGCAGAAATGTACTCGGTTAGTAACCGAGTACATTTCTGCAAAATCCAAAATGGAGCTATGACAGCTCCAAATAAAGGCTGCATATCATTGAGGAAGCATTTCAATGGCTAAGTATAAGGTCACTGGCATTGCAAACACTAAAAAAAAAAAAAAAAAAAAAATCAACTTTTTTTTAACCGATCTCAGCAGTTTACGCATAGGGCAGCGGCGCGCAAATGGGACAGGGGGAAAAATAAGGAAATAAAACTATAATAAGCATTCTAACTAAAATCCGTATTCTGCCATCTAAGTCAATGGCAGGCAGAAGACAACCTGGCCAGTAAGTAGTGGTTGCTAAGGGGGGAGGCTCAGTGTGACACATGTAACTATGCATTAGCAGGCAATCCTATGCAAATGAGGGGAAGGATAGTGAATCCCAGTTTTCCCCAGCATGTGAGTCAGGTCCCAACATTGTAACAGTAGGAATAGCTGGGTGCAAGCCTAGGAGGTAGGTGACATCATGGGGGTGTGTGTCAGGCATACTGTAAGCGGATTGGAGCCCTGTGACTCGGGGTTGCTCCTAGCTTAGCACAGCTTAGCAGAGCTAAGCTAGGGGGTGTGTCTAAACCTGCCTAGCACTTTTTACAAAGTGTAAGTGGATGTGCGCACCATGCAATGGGTTTTACAGGAAGAAAAAAAGAAGTTAAACTGGGAAATAGCAGCAATGTGCACATTTGAGCACTCTGCACGGCATGCACATGGGCATAGAAATAGTCCGGTGTGCCCCCCCATCCTATATAGAATCAGCCAATTACACAGGCAGCAGACCAGCACAGCCCAAAACACTACTGTAAACTAAGCAAACACCTTCCCTTCTGTTTTTTCCCACACTCTACACCACTGGTGTATACAAGCAGGGAAATTTTAATAAACAAACCTACAAAATGAGAAGGGCTGCAGCAGGCAACATAGAACAACATTTGCAAGAGGCCAAGGGTGGTGAGGATGTGAATGCTGCCGAACAACCCACAGTGAGGAGATGGAGAAGAGTGTACAGACCCAGGGTTACCTACCAGAGGCTACATGAGCTGGAGATAATGGAGCTCTATAGAGTGAATAGAGACCTCCTACAGCAAATTGTTGAGTTGTGCCGGCCACACCTGATACACCAAACTGACCGAGTGGAACCCATCCCCATGGATACCAAGGTATGTGTAGGCCTAGGTATACTAGCCACAGGTACCTCCCAAAGCACAGCTGGGGATATCATGGGGATCTCACAGGCATCAGCATCCAGAGTATTCTACCAGTTACTGGATGCCATGTCAGCACATGCCAGTGAGCATGTATATTTCCTCAAAAGCCGTGAGGTGTTGACCAGCAATATGCAACTCTTCCACCAAATAGCAGAA
Organism: Protopterus annectens; assembly: GCF_019279795.1. NCBI lineage: Eukaryota > Metazoa > Chordata > Ceratodontiformes > Protopteridae > Protopterus > Protopterus annectens. The sequence continues at coordinate 301,781,239 of NC_056728.1, forward strand.
TACCCTGGGATAGTGGGTGCTATAGACTGCATGCATATATGCATTAAAGCACCACGAGGTGAGCAGGGTAGGGCCTACATCACCCGCAGCGGCATCCCCTCCATCAACTGACAGGTCGTATGTGATGCCCAGGGCATTATAATGAATGCGTGTGCTGGCTGCCCTGGAAGCTATGACATTTCCCACATATGGCATCTGATGCAGGTGTACCAGAGATTTGCCAAAGGGGACATCCCCTATGGTCACCTAGTGGGGTATGCTGGGTACACACTGGACCCATGGCTGATGACACCCATCAGAAATGCACACACACCTGAACAACAACGCCATAATGAGGTACACGCACAGGCCAGACATATAATAGAGCATGTGTTTGGGATGCTCAGGTCATGGTTCTGGTGTTTGGACACATCCGGTGGAGCCTTGCAGTATTCACTAGCTACATGTACCCAAATTGTTATGGTATGTGCTATGCTACACAATATGATCCTGCAGAAACAGCTGTAGCAGGAACAGCATGGGGCAGGGCCACACAGCCCCCCACCAATGCCAAGGCCTGCACAGGCACAGAGTGATCCAGAGGAGGAACAACCTGATCCTGCCCCAGTCGGCAGAAGGAGGTGTGCCTGGTATGCCCTGGCCTTGGCAAAGAGGCAACACATAGCACATGCACTGACACAGTAGGGACTCAGGGAATTACACCTCTCTCAGACTAGCACATATAGTAAATGTGATGCCAAATATGACACTACCTGTGCTCAACCATGTATAGGGAGTGTACTATGTGCATTCGACATAGGCAGCCATCCAGCACCATCCGCAAGTCTGGCACACCCTCAAAGTAAGTCAATTAACCTACCAATTGCCAAATGGAGTAGAATGTGTTGTTACCTGTAGCTATGGTATGGATGTGAGCATGCAAGGGAATTGGGTGGCTGAATGTTATGGCAACAGACAGTAGACACCCATAGTGGCACCATGACATCTGTAACACATACTGGAGTCACCACAGTAGCCAGCACTACACAGGGTGACAAAGCTCACTGCAGGAAATGTGCTGAGTGACATGTGTGTCCATATGACCCACACATGCCAGTCAGGATAGTTCACATACCCAACAACAGTCTCAGCCAGCAGGACAGGTGTAGACAAACCCAAACAGAGCCTGTGCCATGGCCCCAGAATGATGGCTATGGTTAACCTCGCCCCCAGGCCTACACAGACAGACCACAGCAGGGCAGGCAGTGGGATGTAAGTTCTGAAGGGTAGGAAGTCAGACAATAATATGTAGGGCAACCAAAGCCAAGATCTGTAGTACACTTGTATGCCTCTAGTCAGCACGATAGTTAGCAATACAGAATGAAACGGAGTACTTGACATACCAGTACAGTCATAGTAAATGTGTACAAGTTTCACATGTGCCCCCCACATCCTACATATTAATGTAATAACAGTCAGGTGTGCCCCCCAACCCTGTGTGGAAATAGTCAGGTGTGCCTCCCCCATCCTACATAGTAATGTAACAACAGTCAGTTGTGCCCCCAACCCTGTGTGGAAATAGTCAGGTGTGCCTCCCCCCATCCTACATAGTAATGTAACAACAGTCAGGTGTGCCCCCAACCCTGTGTAGAAATGTAGAAATAGTCAAGTATGCTCCCCCATCCTACATAGTAATATAATAACAGTCAGGTGTGCCCCCCCACTCCTGTTCGTTTGTAGTCATTTAAAGCTGCTTTACGTGTATTTTTACTGTTTTTGCCTTATCTTTTCAAAAAAACAAAAATCAAAAAGATTCCTTGTTTCCCACCTTTCTAAGCTAGTATAGTCCAGTTTTCAGGCTAGTGCTGAATTCAGGGCTGTGATACTAGTTTCTGAGTTGCCCATACCTTACTTGGATAGAATGAAGTTTCTCCGTTCACCTGTGAGAGAGGGGAGCTTTGAGCAACCTATCTGTCCCTGGAGGAGTGTTTCCAGCCCAGAAGTTAGTAGTTTATTGGTCATTTTGGGCTAATTTCTATCTCTTTCATTTCCCTACTATAAAAAACGTGATTGCACGGTTTTGTGCACCGGGTAGTGCTGGTTAGCTAGGGTTAAATTATTCCCGGCTCCACTAAGTCTCCTCTTCAGTTTTTCCCTTGAAACTAGTCTAACTCTCAACCTAAGCACTCAAAAAGCATATTACAGCCCAGCACTTACTCAGACCTAATAGCAAACACTAATATACCCTGACACTGATTGCCCAGCAGGGCAAGGCTCTTTATTCACCCCTCACCAAACAAGTGACTATGCAGCTCACCCTACTATTCAGGCATGACCAAATGGCAACATCAGGTGCACTCTCCAGTCCAGTTGGCGAATCTGGGTATCCTGAGGCAATGTTACAACTGCCTCATGTACACAGACAACCCTCTTCTCCTACCACAAAACACTAGCATATGCGAGAGATGCAATTATACAGCCAAACTGAAAGCTAAGCTGTCTCCACCCAAGACTGGAACAGACAGTCAAGAGGAGAAGGTTAACACTTGCACCACACCTCCAGCCACACAAAGACCTACTAAAAGAGCACTGGCAAAAAATACACATAAATACACAAAATCATACTTGGAGGCTCTAAATAAAAACCTGCAAAAGCATCAGAGACCTCCAAAGCAGACACCCAAATAACCTGCACTTCCCGTCACAAACCAGACAACACATAAAACACAAAATCAGTGGGTCACACAATCACAGCCCTTAAGGTGAAATAACATACCTAACACACTAGTAATAGGTGACTATAGTCAGGCACGCTGATGTCCCACTCACTAGGCTGGACAAGCAGAAGGTTACCGTTAGCTGCCTGTCAAGAACCAGAATCTGCCACATAACACAAGCACTCAGGTCACTCCAGAACAAGTACAAATATAATTCTGTCATTGTTCATGTTGGTTTGAATGACCTGATATGTACCTCCCTGGACTACATGAAAAGAGACATGGAAGAGCTCTCTGATCATGCAGCCCAGGCTGATATGACCCTGACCGTGAATAGCATCCTGCCCTCACCAAGAATGATACCTCAGTATAAAGAAAAAAATATCAAGTTCAACTATTGGCTAAGCTTCTGGTGTCATTCAAAGGGGATCCAGTGTCTGTCAGCCTGGGACGACATGCTCAACAAGCCACGTTGCTTCACAAGAGACGGCTTGCACCTGTAACCCCTAGGCTTTTGAATACTGGCCAAGGCTCTTACTGCCCCCATAGTACCTTTTTTAGGCAAGGCTCAAAAGTCAAACCCACCTCCATAAACAGCACAATTAACAAAAAAACTGAAGGTTATGCGACTCAATGCCAGGAGTTTAAATCTCAAAATGCATGCACTCGAAGCACTCCTCAGTATGGAGAACGTTGCTATCTGTGCAGAAACTGAAACCTGGTTCAAGGCTCCAAAGAGCACCCCAGCACTACCGGGCTACAATGCATACCACACGTTTCGGCCACAGAACACGGACCAAAACACAAAAGGAGGGGATGTATCCTTATTCATCAAGGATACCTACACCTCCAGGTTAGTGGCACAGCATGATACCTCTGAGATCATCCATGTGCAACTAACATCGGGCAAATCTGCAATGCAAATTGTGGCCTGCTACAGTCACTCTCCATGACCCAGGACCACCACTCCACCTTTCTGGAGACACTGGAAAACATGAAGGTCCTACCGAACACCCTGATATTGGACAATTTCAATTGCCCTACCATTCACTGGGAAAACTACTCGAGTATAAATTCCCAGGCCCAGCGCTTCTTGGAATTCATCAACTCAAATGCCCTGGATCAGCTGGTAAACTCCCTTACCAATGGTGAAAACATATTGGACCTGGTCATCACCAACATGGGTGACAGATGTTCCACATTGGAGGTCAACCTGTCACTGGTTAGATTAGAACATAAACTAATCACACTAGATGTCCACACCACACCACCACCCACAACTAAAGAAACCACAGTAAAAAAACTTTTGTAAAGCAAACTTCACCTTACGTAAGACAGAAGTGGTACATTTCACAGCCCTCACGCTAAAGGATAATGTTGCCCAAGATGCAGAAACCTTTACAAATGCACTCTATGAGCACCTACAAGGATGCACAGATCATGCCATCCCTAGCAAAACCAAGACTCACTCCTCTTAGAGAAGGAAACCAGTTTGGTGGACCCTTGCAATAAACAAGCTATACAATAGAAAGAGGAAACGAGTTCAGAAAAAAAGCAAATCCCAAGAAGGAAAGACATCCCTGATCAGTATCAGCAAATACTAAGATCCCTCATGAAATCATCCAAGGCTAACTTTGAAAGAAAAATAGCCAAGGATTCAAAAGATAACCACAAAGCCATCTTTAGCTATGTTAAGAATCTAAGTGGCAACTTGCAGATATGCACTGAACTAGTGCAAAATAGCACAAAATATACTGAACCTACTGATATTGCCAACATCCTGGCAGATAGATTCAGTGCAAACCTCACCCCCGCTCACCTCCAAAAGGGCCCACAACAATACTGGAAAAGTGTAGTGTCCCAAAAATCAAAGACGCACAGGTAAAAACAGCTCTTTCAAAAGCCAAAAACACAGCGTCAATGGGACCAGATGGTGTCCCAGGCTGCTTCTTGAATGAACTACAGAACAAACTAACCCCCCACCTAAACATGCTGTTCAACCTCAGCCTCTCAACAGGCTATGTGCCCATAGAATGATGCACAGCAATGGTTATTCCTCTCCATAAAAGAGGGGCGACAGCTGACCCTGGTAACTATCACTCCATAAGCCAGACTAGTCTGGTCTGCAAGGCTATGGAGCGCATCATCATGGAACTCATTAACAAAGACATTGGGAACCACCAAACACTTGACTCGACCCAGTTTGGCTTTGTTAAGGGCAGATCATGCCTACTAAACCTGGTTGACTTCTTCTAGACAGTCACCAAGGCCATAGACGAGGGTAATGTGGTTCACACAGCCTACCTTGACCTCACCAAGGCTTTTGACACCATTCCCCACTCGGGTATTACAGAAAAACTCACCAGCCTAAACATAAACCCCTACGCCATGAGGTGGGTTGCCAACTGGCTTATAGACAGAACTCACACAGTAAGAATAGTGGGTTCCAGGTCCGACTTTAAACCAGTCACAAGTGGTGTCCCACAAGGCTTGATCCTGGGACCCCTACTGTTCAGCATATACTTCTCAGAAGTAAAGGCAAACACAGGAGGACTATGGCTAACCAAGTTCACCGATGACTGCAAACTCAGAGCCATAATTGACTCTCCGGCTGATATGAACATCCTCCAAAAGGGCCTTACTGAGACAGACACCTGGTGTCAAAGTCATGGCCTCAAGCTAAATGCCAAAAAATGCATAGTCATCCCATCTGGGAAAAACAAAACACCAACGAATTACCACATAGGTGGCAGTCCCATTAATACAAAAGAGGTAATAAGAGATCTGGGGACCCAGGTAGATAGTAGTCTCTCCTTTGACAATCATATTGCCAAAGTAGTTAGGAAATCCTTCTATGTGGCCCAACTAAATACTAAAGGGTTTGCATCTAGAAATAAAGAGGTTATAGTGCCCCTCTACTCGTCACTCATTAGACCCATCATAGAGTACAATGCCCCATTTGGGATGTTGCTCACAAGACACTTCCAACAGCTGGAAAGACCACAAAAGTACCTCACCAAGAGGATTACTGGCCTCAAACATATGTCTTATGCAGCCTGACTGAAAAAACTCTGGCTGTACTCAGTGGCATATTGATTACTCAGAGGTGATCTCTGCCTGACTTACAAGGCCATGTCCAACTCAGAATTGATGGACATGCTCCACCTAAAGAAATCCAAGTCACTGTGAGCCACACGCTCTTGTGAGCTAAACCTCACCACAACAATAAATAGAACATGCTGGAGGGATAGATTCCTGTCACAGAGACTCCCCATGCTTTGGAACAAAATTCCAAATATCAGGCAGAGCCCCTCACTAACACTTTTCAAGAGAAACCTTGACAAGTGGATGGGTAACAGAAAATACACCCCTGGGATCACTTCATTGGCTCTGCCTGACAGAGGATAAGTTAATTAATCAATGGGGCAGCGAAAGCCAACACACTCTGGCTAACCTTATAAATGCCCTTGGACAGATAGCCCAGTACCTACCTATGAACCTATGAACCTATGTAATAACATTCAGGTGTGCCTCCTCCCCTGCTATGCAGAAATGTAGTAACAGTCAAAGCTAAATGATCGATGGATACCCTGCAGAGACAGCATACTACCTGTCGGTGAACAACACAAAGGTCAGCACTGCAGCACAAACTACCTGGACACAATCCTCACATTCAGTACAGACGGCCATACTGGACATGCTCACACACTTAAACACATGAAGGCCATGCCTGCATACACCAGTGGACCAGACATATCTGGCAGTTGCAGTTGTTAGAGCAGATACTCGTCAGTATGCACCACGCATGCCTTGCACACACAGTGGATAGGAATGCAGACATATATGTCAGGGCAACACACTATAATAAGCCAAAGTTAGACATACATAGATGTGTGGAAGAGGTTGACTGTGACAAGGAGCCATCCAGGCCTGTCCCACCCAGCACACAGCCAAAGGGCCCCAAACACATGAGGTGCTGATGTCACTCACTGCAGATACTAGCCGCCAGTATCTGTCAGCATTGCAGACTATGTGGTGCATGTGCCAGCTGTGCAACATGACTGTTCAAGAAAGTAGTCATCTAGCAGCTGTATACATATACCTGTGACATATGACCCCGTGTGTGCCTGCATGTGGCGTGTCAACCCCTAGATGAATGGGTTATGGCCCATGCACACACCACCCTCCCCATAGCCCTACTATGACAAGCCTGCTGAGGTCATCCAATGTGAAATACACCTTTGGGAGAGGTGTAGCCCAGTAATCACTGTGGTGCATCCCATAACTGTGTACTGCTATAGTGTGATAAACTAGTTAGATAGGAATTCTAACCCCAGACTTGGGCAACTGTGTGAGTGTGTGTGTTTGTGTGAGTGCCTGACTGTGTAGAGAGCAATGCTTTTTAGGATACTCACACTCCTTACAATTCATATACTCAACTATGGCAAGGCTGCTGATGTCATCCACCTAGAGATACACCTCTGGGAAGGTTGGAGCCCAGTGATCTATGTAGCATGTCCTGTTACTGCATACTGATGTACTGTGATAAAGTAGTTAGGTTAGTTGTTCCCATCCCAGACAGGCCAAGTGTGTGTGCAGGTGTCTGTCTGACACTGTCTGTGTAGAGACCAATGTTTTTTAGGGTACTCACACTCCTTACAATTCATATACTCAACTTTGGCAAGGCTGTTGATGTCACCCACCTAGAAATACACCTCTGGGAAGGTTGTAGCACAGTAATCTCTGTAGTGTGTCCTGTAACTGTGTACTGCTGAAGTGTGATGTAAAACTGTGGTAGGGTTCCATCCCCACCCATGGCAGTAATGGATGTTTTGTATGTGTTTCAATATCTGTGTATGGAGCAATGCGTTACAGGCTAGTCACACTCACTACATTTCAAAGGGCCTACTTTGGCAATCCTGCTGATGTCATTCATTGTGAAATGCACCTTTGGGGAAGGAGTTCTCTAGTAATCACCATGGTGTGTCCTATAACAGTTCTATGCTGTAGCATGATAAAGATGTTTGTTAGTGGTTCTATACCCCCACCTGTCAGTTGTGTATGTTTTGCGTATATCTCACTGTCTGTGTAGGGAGCAATGCATTTTAGGCTAGTTACACACAGTACATTTCAAATGGCCTGCATTGCCAATCCTGCTGATATCATTCATTGTGAAATACACCTTTGCAGAAAGCATTCTCTAGTAATCCCTGTGGTGTGTCCTATAACAGCTCCATGCTGTAGTGTGAAATAAACCTCTGTTAGGGGTTCTACACCCCCATATGTTGGTTGTGGATGTCTCGTGTGTGTCTCATTGTCTGCGTAGCAAATAATGCATTTTAGGCTAGTCACAGACAGTACATTTCAAATGGCCTACTTTGGCAATCCTGTTGATGTCACTCATTGTGAAATACACCTTTGGGAAGGCATTCTCTGTTAATCTCTGTGGTGTGTCTATAACAGCTCCATGTTATAGTGTGATATAGATTGATGTCAGGGTTTCTATAACCACACATGTTGTTTGTGGATGTTTTGTGTGTGTCTCACTGTGTAGGGTGCAATGCATTTTAGGCTAGTCACACACAGTACATTTCAAATGGCCTACTTTGGCAATCATGCTGATGTCATTCATTGTGAAATCCACCTTTGGGGAAAGCATTCACTCGTAATGCCCACGATGCATCCTATAACATCACTATGCTGTAATGTGATATGGATCTCTGTTAGTGGTTCAATACCCACAGATGTCAGTTGTGGATGTTTTGTGTGTGTCTCACTGTCTGTGTAGAGAACAATGCATTTTAGGCTAGTCACACACAGCACATGTCAAATGGCCAGCTTTGGTAAGCCTGCTGATGTTATCCAATGTGAGATACACCTTTGGGGAAGGACTACTCCAGTAGTCTCTGTGGCACGTGCTATAACTGCATAGTGCTATAGTGTAATAAACTAGTTCGATACATGTTCTACTTCCAGACATGACAGGTGTGTATGTGTGTGTGTGTGTGTGTGTGTGTGTGTGTGTGTGTGTGTGTGTGTGTGTGTGTGTGTGTGTGTTTGTAACACATATCCTGTGTGGAGGTGGTTGTGAGTGGGTGATACCAATAGCCAATGGGGAGTGGGTTTTGCATATTATTTCTATGGTGGCCCTACTATATATCACAATGTCAACCATACAGGGGTAACAGATGTGAAATAGCTGAGAGGCTGGGGTGCAAAGCCATACCCATACATGTGACATCAAGGCCAAGCTACCCCAGTATTACCCAGACAACACTGTCAACCTATGTCTCATACACACACACAGACACACACATGTCTAGGCAGCAGCCAATATGTGGGTAGTACACTGCATACTGGCCAGTGATAGCAACTATGGAGTGATAGCTTTGGGCTACAGAGGGCATGGCATCCTGTCCATCTGTCCAATATGCACATACATGCAGACAGTGCATCTACCCCATGTTCCCCAATGGACACCAAAAACACCTGTGGTGCCATCACATGTGACCCACAAAGGACATATCATGCCTAACAACATGCCCTGTATTGACAGATACCACTGACATCAGGGAATGCCGTTAGCATGCTATCAATTTAGGTGCAGGGTAAAACTGCTGCCGATTACCAGTTCCCGCCAGATGTGGGCAAGACTGGCACATCTGATGATAATCTGTGTTCACAACATGGGCCAGACACCCCAGGTACAGTTTCACATGTCACTGTACATGCATGTGAGAGGTGTGCACATCCCAGACACTATCCATGTCATGGACTAAGGAACACATACAAGGCAAGCAATGCACAGCATTGGCCACACACAATAGTCTCCCAGGTGTCTGGATGGGGGATACAATACCCACCTGTGTGGGCAAATGCAGATACTACAGCCCCGAGCCACAATGCAGACCATCATCATGTGGCCTGATGGCAAGGTATACCCATCGCTTAGCCTTGTACAGCCATCTCGCACAGTCAACCACCACACACCAGTGCAGACATGCACCCATGCATGTCAGTACTGACACCCTGTGTGTTTGTGTGTGTGTTGTATGGTGCATATGTTCACATCCACACTCCCTACAACCCCCATGGACATTCTGAAGCATGTTGTCTGATGTCAGACACCTCTGCATACCCTTTGCCCATACAGCACCCGTATTACCGGTGTGGTGCAAGTGATACCTGCACAGTGACGTTTTGTGGCAATCCCACTACTGATGAGTTGTAATCCTGGCCATGCAAAGTGTGTCATTGTGTGTGCATCCCTGTGATAGTGTGGCTGTGTTGATGCTGGCACCTGTTCATGCGGACAGGTACATGTACGTCACCTACCATATAGCTACCGTATCCATGTTGCAGATGTCAGTCACCACCACATATATGTTCTGAGGGCTCCACAGCAAGTAACTCATGTGGTGCATCCAATAACTTTATAGAGTTGTGATAACACTACATAGTCATCAGGGGGTTGCTACTATGTGCTGGTAGGTGTATGACACAAACATGCTTAGGTTTTACTCTCCCACCACTCCCTGACTTGTCTTTGCCTCTGTCTGCCTCTCCCACTCCCTCTCTGGTGGATCTGGAGACCTACACCTGCTTTGCTTGGCAGCAGCATGTGTATTTTAAGTGATGCTCATGATCAGCTGATGGCCTCTGCATGAATTGCAGCCCTCCCCTAGCTGATTACACGTGGAACAGCTGTGGTAACATTCCCATAGCCAGTTGCATGGAAACACACTCCAGTATCTAGGAACAGCATGTTGGGGTTGGCCCTTTTCATTCACTGTGAGCAGGAACTAGACCTGTTGCTTGGCAAACAGCATCTCAGATGGATTGGGGATTTACCTCTAACAACATACACTATGGAAACAAGGCAACACACAGGAGGAGGATGTGCCTGACCTGACTACAGACTGTAAGTGCTGCTATACCGCATTTGGAGTTCTGTTTGTTTAATAGTGTGTGTGGATATGACTGTCTTACCTGTCTCAATACCTGACATGTCAGTTCCATGTTTATGAGGAATCCCATCTGTGGGTCATCTGCAGACAGGGCAGTGTGTTGTGCCTTTGGTTTCATGTGTTACCAATGGAGTATCTATCTGTGGACTGCAGAAGGTAGTGTGAGGATTGCAGTCTGTAGATGGTGAAAGCCATGACAGTTTCTGGCTTCTTATCCCTCATAGGGCATATGTTGCAAGAAACCCTGTTACAACAGTAAATGTATTAGGTTATCACAGCAACATGTCATTATTGGCCCTGTGTATGTGCTTCCAGCCAGTCAACCTGTGTACATATGTTGTGCATGAAGTGGTGCATATGTGCTGTACACCATAATTAGTGTCATCATATCTGATAACAAGCCAGTGAGTTATCAGACTGCTACACATGTTATGTATAGTAGGGGTTATATTTGATGACATAGCCTGGACATTCTGAGAATGTTTGTACCGTTCTGAGGTCTGTGTCTTTATGGTGAATGTCAGCAGTGTGTGTATTTTTAATATGTACTTTAGCCTGTGTACAGACTGTGGTAGATGTCATTGTTCTAGGTCCCATCCTATCCGATGTTACATGATGCTCCACTGTATGGTACCGTATTGGCGTACATGTTTGTAGGGCCATACACACACATGTTCCATACCACAAACAGCCACCAGATCAAACTGTGTAACAGCCCAGTATACGTAGGGTCAGTCTGTGAGTGGCACATATGAGGATGGTGTTGAACAGATAGTCCATATACTGTTATATTATGCTAGCTTAACATATGTGGCTGTGGCTGTGTTCACATTGGTTGTGGTTATGCACTTTCACACAGGTGTATCTTACATTGTGCTGTGACATGCCTGTAGAGCCTGCTATATATGCAGGTACGTGTGCATTCACCCATAGGAGATGTAGGCAAGTGTTGAGCTGGTCTGCGTGTAGCCTGCATAGCGCATTGTTACATGCCTAGCAGCTTAGTGCACTCATCCAGTGAGATGTCATGTGCAGATACTTGCCAGATTTACTGATGCTGGGCCTCCCTTAACAGTCATGTATGTCAGTCAGAGCAGTGGGATGCTGTACAGATAATATGTCAAAATCTAGTGGGTGGTATGTGGCCATGGCACCCCTGTACCAGCAGTTATTATGTGTCAGGCCAGACAGGGGTGTGTGAATGCATAACCTATGGTGGCAAATGTATTCCAGTCATTATGTGTTATACCCATCTACATGGCTGTCTACATCCATATTGTCAGGCATGGTACACATGTTTAGTACTAAGGGGTTATGTGTACACCTCTGGACTGTACACAGTGTGTCAGAATGTCCACATATATTGGCCAATACCTTTGCTCCAGTCCACAGGGGCACTACGTGCTAGCAGCGATACTTTACTATGATGTCCTTAGGATGTCTGTCAGTAGCCAATGGCACACATGTTATAAGCAGATGTGACCTCCAGCACACACCATGTCTGTGTAGACAATCCCAATGACAGTAGGAATAGTCTACTAATATACCTGCTATACATACCTGACATCCCCTTGCACTATGACTGTGGGACTATAGAGGCTTGAGTAGGGCTACACTCTATGTCCAGGACATATGGTGGAAACATATGTACATATTATTATCCTGATAGCCATATATATATATATATATATATATATATATATATATATATATATATAAAATTACACATGTGTAGTACTTCCAATCACCACTGTCATGGCAACCACCTACTCTAACCCCCTACATCATGTGGGCATAGTCCCTTTACATTGCCTGTGTGATGGACATCCTTCCTGTGTGTGGGCATCAGTGTCACAGATAGCAGGTAGCAATACATCTTACAGGAGAACCAGCACACTCAGGGCAGCTACTTATTTGGAGGAGGTTCAGGAGCTACAGACAGAGTGTGAGTAGAGTTGTGTTATGCTTTGTATAGTACTGGAGTTACAGGGTGTGTGTGTGTGTGTGTGTGTGTGTGTGTGTGTGTGTGTGTGTGTGTGTGTGTGTGTGTGTGTGTGTGTGTGTGTTTTTGTGTGTACATACTACTTTACCTTGGAATGCAATCTGCATAGCTCTCAACTGTGGGCCTATCCTCTTGGTGGCAAGAGGTGTGCCTATCATGTGTTGTCTGTCCACCACACAGGTCCTGTGTCAGATATTTCACTGGCAATGTGTGTGTATTGAGTGCTATCAGTACATGGCAACCTCAATTTCTGTTTCTAACCTCAATTCCCTGACTAAGGGTATGTTGCAGACTATCCTGTAACACCAGCAACTTGCTTAGTGTATGGCAACAGTTCTCCACATTTGTGTCTGTGTTCCAGCCTATGTCCTCCACCTACATACCAAGCTTTGCAGATATGGCATGCTGTCAGGGTTGTTCTGTAGTGGGCTGTGAGTATATCACACTGCCATTGCTGCCATCAGTCCACTGCTGTTATATCCCTATGTGTGGATGTCACCGACACAATACATGTGTACTCTTATGCACTCTAGAGGCCAGTGTATGTAACAGTGGTATATGTCCCTGTATTACTGAGTCTGGTGAGGGGATGCTCCATAAATTACTTACTCTGTTAAAAAATGTGGGGGTATCAAGGGTGAGCTGCCTTAAGGTATCTGGATGTACAGTATCATATACTTCACCTATATTTACATTACTTACATAAATTGGGTTAATGCAAGCCTACTGCCTCCTGCCATACAGACTGTTCTGTTTGTCAGTGTGCATGTGACGGTGTCAGTTATGCCTTGTTATGTAACACTTGCAACCCATTTGGTCACATGACGTCTTTACCACCTAGTGATTTTGTACAGAGTATAGATAGAGGCTGCTGAACTATACACCTGCATTACATACTGTTGATTGTTTGGTATCCTGTGGCCCAGTCTGTCCTCACTATTGTACAATTTGAAGGGCATGGCCTGGAGAGCAACAGTTGTGAACCTTTCCAGACTACTGTATTAGTATAACTGTTTCACAGTTGCATTACTCTGTTTATATGGATGTCAGTGTCTGAACAGCTATATAACATGGCATAGAGAACTGTAATAGTACACAATTAAAGGTATTCCATTTCTGCAAACCTGTGTGTTGTGCTTTCCCTATGACCTCTCTGTGGGTATATGTTGCAGGCAACAATTGTCATTGGTATGGGTGGTCCATACAGCGTCCAGTTTTTTGGGTGTTAACTGTAGGCATAGTGGCTGTCCCATATTGTGTGCACCTTCGACATATGTATCTTACTGTACATAAATCTGAGTGTGTATGTATCTGTATCCTGGGGATGTTGACGGCTTCCACATTTTACAGTTCTTATGGGAGGCAGACTGTACTGCATGATATGTTACCAATACCAGGCTGACATCATACAGGTGGGATGTTGTACTGTTAACATCTTGTCCCCATGTCATGTCAGGTCCTGGTTATGGGATCTGCAACACTTGGTAGTGTATTGCAGGGTGGACGTGTTTGGCTGTGGGGGTGGGATGCTTATTCATGCAAGATGTATATTGTGTGGGGCCTCTCAACCCCATTAACGGTGCATGTGGACATACATGTTTTTGTTAATCTGCCATTGCTCTCTACAGATGTATGGCCATATAACACTAAGCCATCCCACCTGTATTATGTCAGGCTGGTATTGATAACATATCATGCAGTACAGTCTGGCTACCATAGTGAAGTTACAATGTGTAAGCAATAAACAGTCCTATGATACATATACACAGACACATGTATGCAGATACTTATATATGTGTGTATGTATATATATATATATATATATATACATATATATATATAGATATATATGTAACTGCACATACACACACAGAGGTATGTCTAGGAAGATACATAATCAAAGGGTGCACACCATACTGAACGGGCAGTATCCCTACAGTTGCAACCTCATCTGATGGATAGTGTATGAGTCACCCATACCACAGATAATTGTTGCCTGACACATATAGCCACAGAGAAGTCAAAGGATATAAAACAACACACAGGTCTGTATACATAGGAAAGGTTCAGTTGTGTACTATTACAGTTCATAGGTTCATAGGTTCATAGGTTCATACTAGGCTATCTGCCCTAGGGCATTTATAAGCCTAGCCAGAGTGTGTTTGCCACACTAACTCAGAGCCAGAGCTGTATATGCCATGTCATATAGCTGATTATGCTTTGACATACATGCAAACAGAGTAATGCAACACTCAAACAGATCATTTATTACAGTAATCCCAAAACATCACATCTGTTGATGTCCATGCCAAGGCCTTCAGGTAGTACAACAGGACAGACAGACTTGACCACAGCATAAAAAACAATCGACAGTATGCAGTGCAGATGCATAGCCCAGCGGCCTCTAAATACACTCTGCATGCAATCCCTAGGGGGAAAATTCCTGGGTTGACACTATGGGTGGTATCTGTCACATAACAATGCATAAATGAAAATATCACAATCACATTGATGGCAATAAGCAGTAGGCCAGCAATGTTCACAAGGTGAAATGTCTAGTAATGTACATCCGCATACCTTAACGCAGCTTAGTACTGGTATTCCTCACATGTTGTAACACCCTAGGATACTTATGGTGCATACCCCCCATGCACTGACTTACAGGGGCATAGCACACTGTTACATACTCTGACCTCTAGACTGCAGAGGTGCACATGTGTTGTGCAAATGAAGCCCCCACATATATATATATATATATATATATATATATATATATATGGTGCATATGGTCTGTACACAATTATTTATTGACATCATACCTGATAAAAAGCCAGTCAGATAACAGACTGCTGGACATGTTGTGTGTAGTAGGGGCTGTTTCTGAGGACATTACTTGAACATTCTGTGTTTTTGTATACAGTACTGTGGTCTAGGGGTCTGGATTTTTCACTATCCAAAGAGCCATTCCTGACCCCTCACCCACCAAACTAAATTTATCGGGAGGCACAACAGCTATCTGACTCCTACGATGAATATAGCAGAGCATATACGGTTTCATATAACTAAGTGCATAAGAACAATACCTAACATATGTCCATAATTGTGTTCCTGTGTTGTGATTGCTTGTGTGTGTGTGTGTGTGTGTGTGTGTGTGTGTGTGTGTGTGTGTGTGTGTGTGTGTGTGTGTGTGCGTGCGTGTGTGTGTTGTGTGGCAGAGTGTCCATTAATCCTCAGCGATACAAGAATCCATTACAGCAGGGTTGAAGAGACACATGTGGCTCCAGTGCCACAGTTTGCAGACCCCTGACTGTTAGGATTATTGATGACTGTATGTGTATTGCGCTTATGAACCATGGGCTCTGTACAGAATGTGATAGATGCCATTGTTCTCTGTCCTGTTCTATCTGATGTTACATGCTGCTCCAGTATTAAGCTTGTGTATCATATGAGCCTGTGGCTGCGTTGACATTGGATGTGGGTATGCATTTTCTCACAGGTGTCTGTTACGCTGTGCTGTGACCTGCGTGTCAATCCCGCTGTAATCGCAGGTACATGTGTATTCCCCCATGCAATATGTATTCCAGTGTTGTGGCAGTCTGCCTGTGGTTTGCACAGTGCTTTGTGACATGCCTAGCAGCCTACTGTAATTACCCAGTGTGCTGTTATGTCCAGTTACTTGCAAGACATACTGCAGCCAGGCCAGTGTAACTGTTGTGTATTTCTGACCAAGCAGTGGTATGCTGTACAGATGTATGTCACTATCTACTTTGTAGTATGTGGCCATGTGTACTCAGCACCACCAGGTATTATATGTCAGGACAGACTGGCGTGTGTGCATGCATACACTGTGTGGGCATATGTGCTCCAGTATTGTTGTGATATACCCCATGTACATTGCTGGTAACATCCACATTGGGAGGCGTGGTTCACATGCCTTGATTGAAGGGGACATGTGAACACTTCTGGACTGACCACAGAGTGCCAGACTGTCCACATATATTGGTCATATCCCTGCTGTAGTCCACGGGTTGATTACTGTGCTAGCAGTAGCACTGTACTATGGTGCCCTCAGGATGTCTGTCGGTAGCCATTGGGACTATTGGTGCTGAGGTAGGACTCCACTCCATGCTGGACATATGGTAAACATGTATGTGTAAACATATATCCACATATCTATATAGATATATACACATATACATATCCACATACATATATGGACATATACCTATCCACATACATATATGGAGATATATATGTACATATATATATATATATATATATATATATATATATATATATATATACACACAAATGAACACTCACACATATACATATACACAGCAATGACTCCAACAAGTGGCTAAGCTTCTGATGTCATTCAAAGGGAATCCAGTATCTGTTTGCCTGGGACGACATGTTTGACTAACCACAATGCTTTGTCAGAGATGGTCTGCACCTGTTGCCCCTGGGATTCAGGTTACTGGCTACAGCTCTTGGCACCCCCATAATGCCTTATTTAGGCAAGGTTCAAAGGACAAAACTACCACCATAACAGATACAAGCATGCAAAACTGAAGGTAAGGCTACTCAATGCTAGGCATCTAAACCTACAAAGGCACTCTCTTGAGGCACACCTACAAATGGGGAACATTGATATCTGAGCATTAAATGGGACCTGGTTCAACGCTCCAGAGAGCACACCTGTAATACCAGGCTATGTGGCACACATCATCACTGAGGGCTTTTTATCTAGAAGAAAGGGGGTAATTGTCCCACTGTACTCATCCCTCATTACATATATCTCATATATGCGCATATGTATGTATATATATATATATATATATATATATATATATATATATATATATATTTATATGTATATATATATATATATATATCTGCACACACACACACATATATATATATATATATATATATATATATATATATATATATATATATATATATCTACACACACACACACACACACATATATATATATATATATATATATATATATATATATATATATACCTGAATATATTTGTCAAGTATAGATGTGTGTGCATATCTGCACCATTGTAATGTGTACTCCTTCCACATTGTACATTCCCTATGGTAAAATGACATTTCTGCTTGATATGTTACAAATATTGCCCTGGCAGTTTACAGGTGAATTCACTTACTGTTAAAGCATTGTAGCTGTGCTGTGGAGGGTCCAGGAGTCAGGAACTGCATATGCAGCATTTACCATATATCCCTCATCTGTGCCCCCACCCCCATTAACAGTGCATATGATCTGTTATGTTGTAGTGATTGGTTCAGGATGTTGTTCCCATGTGGACATGCTATACACATTTCTATCTGTATATATATATATATATATATATATATATATATATATACACATATATATATATATATACACATATATATACATACATACATATGAACATATTTATCTATCTATATACACTTGATGTTATATGATTATTTGTGTCATACATATATATATATATATATACATATAGCTGTCTATCTGCCTACATTTACAGATATACATTTGTCCATATGTCCATGCAACTTTGGCTCATAATTTTGGCCTGCACCTCATTCTCTTGGCAATTGACATGGATGATCTCAGGATTGAAGTCAGTAACTACTGATGACACCTTTGTGTTTCAGACTTCAACTCCTTCAAAATATGTATTTTAATACATATAACTCTTTAACTAGCAATGTTTTAAGTGTATGAGAACATTATTTGACATATATCTCTATTTGTACCCACATTTTGGCACACTTTGTCCAGAATTCTTGAATTAAGAGGTTGTGTGGTATGATATTACTACATTTCCTGTATGAATGATCTTGCTGGATGCTATGTTTTTAATAACATCAGATTTATGCATATCTGTCATGGCTTAGTGGTAAATCGCTTTGTTTGTGGTTTGCAGGATCTGGGGTTCGAGCCTTGCAGAGACTGTTTATTTTGTTGCTGGGCACAACACGGGCTCTTGGATACAGAGTGATTAAGGCACTTTAAAGCAGTTGTAAGCGGGTTTGCGCTGGTTTGTGAGGAGGTAAACACTGCTAACTTCCGGTTACAGTTTTTTATACTCAGTTAGCTTCTACTTTACTTAATCTGTGTAGGCAATGCTTACCCCCGTGCTAACACATGTAAACACGCTTACTAGTGCTTAAGTATGCTTACTATTGCTTATCTGTGCTTTCACCTCCTTACTACAGCCTTATTCATTATGACACTGACTCTTCACATGTGCATTTCCGGCAGTACTGCAGTTCATAAATATATGTTATTTAGTGGGTTTTGCAATAAAAATATTGGTTATACCATGCTTTGCCATGTAAAATAGACTGTGCTGCAGTAGGACTTGAAAAGAGAATAACTGCTTGTTAGATGAATGCTCTGTCCACTACAGTATTGCTGTGCTGCTTCATGTGTATATATCTTCCTTGTTATCCTCTTCAGCCTTTTAAGCTGCTTTAACCGTAGCTAAGCAATGGGCTCACCCATGCACCTACGGTTAGCTGTACTCAGATTTTTAAAAAAAATAAAGGGGATTCTTCTTTTGATTGTTGTTGTTGCTGTTATACACTTGGGGACTTTTGGTGGGGATATGCGGACACCTATGAGGGGTCTCACTCATGTATTTCCACTTTGTGCTTTTCTACATTTCAGGGGCATGTTTATTCTGAGAGTTATGCTCTCAGACATGCACCCTGTACTCGTACATGCTCCATGTAAGCCTAGGAGGTTAGGCAGCACACCTTCATTAATATGCATGGCGCGCTGCCGTCCTCCCCCTAAACAGGCGCTTCCATGCAGGACTAAGCTAGTCCTGCATGGAACATTAGTGAATTCGGGGGTAGGTTGATGTGGTATTCTGATGAAATCTCTTTAAATGAAAGGTTTCAACAATAAATACATTTCTCCTTTATTTTGGTACTTGGAGTGTTCTTACTCCCTCACACTGAGGTTTCATTTGGTTTTATTATCAAGGGACTTGGCAGTGGCTGTGCAGAGGTTTCCAGGGGTCATGATCATTTGGTTGGCCAAAGTTCCCAGATTAGTTTGGACAGCTGCTAAGTTCAAGATGACAGATGTTCATAGGAAGTTCCTTAACTATAGGGTTGCCGGTGTGAGTGTGGTGCTAAGTTTTTGTGCAATGGAACCATGGGACTTTGTGGACAGAGATCCAGCCTAGTTTGATGGAGATGATGTACATCTTAGTGAAATTAGCTAAGACATGTTTACCATGCAAATGTTTGTTTTTACAGGATTTGTTTAGGAAATAAGTTCATAGGTTCATAGGTTCATAGGTTCATACTAGGCTATCTGCCCGAGGGCATTTACAAGAATAGCCCATCGTTTTGTGGCTTACGCCACCCCTTTAGTATGGGGAACTATACCCATTATTTTGCTGTGCCTCTGTCGAGCAGTGACACTGAGGTAATCCCTGGGGTATATCTGCGATCTCCCATCCATTGGTCAAGATTCCTCTTGAACAAGGCCAGCGAGGTGCTCTGCCTCACATATACCGGGATTTTGTTCCACAGCATAGGGAGTCTTTGGGTGATGAATCTATCCCTCCAGCACATCCTATTAATAACAGTGTCGAGGTTTAAGTCTCCCACCCTTGTGGCTCTGAGGGATCTAGATTTTTTGAGGTGAAGCATGTTCATCAAATCTGGGTTTGACATGGCCTTGTATGTCAGGCACAGGTCACCTATGAGCAAGCGGTAAGCAACTGAATAGAGCTGGAGTTCTTTCAATTGGGCAGCATAAGACAGATTTTTGAGACCCTTTATCCTTTTGGTGAGGAACTTTTGTGGCCTCTCCAGCTGCTGCAAGTGTCTGGTCAGATACAGTCCGAATGGGGCATTGTACTCAATCATTGGTCTGATGAGTGATGAGTATAGGGAGACTATGACCTCCCTTGCTCTAGATGTGAATCCCTTCATGATAAGGTGGGCAATGTAGAAGGTCTTCCTAACTACTTTAGCAATATGAGTGTCGAATGAAAGGCTACTGTCAACCTGGGTCCCCAGGTCCCTGATAACTTCTTCTGTGCTTAGTGGATTGCCACCTATATGGTAGCTAGGGGTAACCTTGTTTTTCCCGAAGGGTATGACTATGCATTTCTTGGCATTTAACTTTAGGCCATGGCTCTGGCACCAGTTATCCGTTTCTGTGAGACCCTTCTGAAGGATATCTGTGTCAGATGTGTTTTCGACTACGGCACCCAGTTTGCAGTCATCTGCAAACTTTGTCAGCCATAACCCTCCTGTGTTTGCTTATACTTCAGAAAAGTAGATGCCAAACAAGAGTGGGCCCAGGACTGAGCCCTGTGGGACACCACTTGTGACAGGCTTTGAGTCTGACATGGCGCCAGCAACTCTGACCCTGTGGGTTCTGTCACTCAGCCAGTTTGCAACCCATCTTGTGATGTATGGGTTTACATTTAAGCTGATGAGTTTTTCAATGATACCTGAGTGGGGTATTGTATCGAAGGCCTTCGCCAGGTCGAGGTAGGCTGTATGGACTGCCTTTCCCTCATCAATGGCCTTGGTGACTGTTTTGAAAAAGTCAACCAAGTTTAAAAGGCATGATCTGCCTTTGACAAAGCCAAACTGGGTTGGATCCAAAGTCTGCAAATTCCCTATGTCTTTATTTATGAGATCCATTATGATCCTCTCCATGGCTTTGCAGATAAGGCTTGTCAAGCTAATGGGATGGTAATTTCCAGGGTCGGTGGAGGCACCGCCTTTGTGAAGTGGGACCACAGTCACTGTGCCACTCCTGGGTGCATTATCCGAGGTGAGACTAAGATTAAACAGCTGTCCTAACTGCGGGTTTAATTCCTCGTTGAGTTCATGGAGCACACAGCCGGGGACACCATCGGGTCCCATGGATGCTGTGCTTTTTGCCTTGGAGAGAGCAGTTCTCACCTGGGCGTTAGAGATGTTTGGGGGGCTACAATCATTTGGTATAGATATCTCTCCTTTTGGGGGGGGGGAGTTTGCATTGAACCTGTCAGCCAGTATGTTGGCAATGTCTGTAGGATCAGTAATCTTCACATCATTTTGAACTAATTCTGAGCATATCTGGGAGTTTCCTCCCAGGTTTCTAACATAGCTAAAGAATACCTTATGATTGTCTTTTGAGTCCTTAGCTATTTTTCTCTCAAAATTAGCTTTGGATGATTTTATGAGAGCTCTTAGCTTTTTACTTATAGTGATCAGCAGTGTCTTACCTTTTAAGGATTTTGCTCTATCTTGTAGTAGCTTCCTCCTTTTGTTGTAGAGTTTGTTTATGGCTGGGGTCCACCAGACTGGACGCTTGCCTTTGGTACAAAGAGTCTTTGTTTTGCTTGGGATTGCCTGATCCATGCAGCCCTGCAGGTGCTGGTAGAAGGCATTTGTAAGTGATTCAGTGGCTTGAGTAATGTTTACCGCCGGCTCGGGGGCCTTAAAGGAGACCACACTAGTCTTTAGAAGTGTGAAGTCGGCTTTCGAGAAGTTTTTTACTGTGGTCTTTTTTATTTCAGGTGGGGGCGGGATGAGGACCTCCAGCGAGACTAGTTTGTGATCTGATCTCACCAGTGAGGGGTATACTTCCGGTGTTGAACATTGTGCTCCCATGTTCGTGATGATGAGATCAAGTATGTTTTCTCCTCTTGTGGGGGTGGTGACTAGTTGTTCCATGGCATTTGAGTTTATGAATTCCAGGAACTTTTGGGCTAGAGTGTTTGGGCTTGAGTAGTGTTCCCAGTCTATATTAGGGTAATTGAAGTCACCTAGTATGATGGTGTTCGGAGATACATTTATCCCCTCCAGTGTTTTTAGGAAAGCCATGTGAGGTTCCTGAGTTTGCGAGGGTGGCCTGTAACATGCTACAAATTGCAGAGCAGTCTTGCCTATGGTTAATTGCACCTGGATGGTCTCCGATGCATCGTGCGTTGCCACCAATCTTGAGGTGTGGGTGTCCTTGATGAATATGGATACCCTCCTCCTTTCTTGGTATTGTCCGGATTTTGGGGCCGGAACGCATGATATGAGGTAAAACCTGATAGTGCTGGGGTGCTCTCAGGAGCCTTGAACCAGGTTTCTGTCACAGCACAGACATCGATGTTCTCCATACTGAGAAGGGCCTCGAGTGCGTGCATCTTGAGGTTGAGACTTCTGGCATTGAGCAGCATTACCCTTAGTTTCTTTTCTTTATTGTGTTCTAGGGTGGTAGGTTTAGAATTTGAGCCTTGCCTAAAAAAGGCACTATGGGGGTGGCAAGAGCCTTTGCCAATATCCGAATCCCAGGGTGACAGGTGCAAGCCGTCCCTTGCGAAGCAGCGTGGCTTGTCCAGCATGTCATCCCAGGCAGACAGACATTGGATCCCCTTTGAATGACGCCAGAGTTTAAGCCAATTGTTAAAGCTGATCATCTTATCTCTGTATTGTGGCATCATTCTTGGTGAAGG
Organism: Protopterus annectens; assembly: GCF_019279795.1. Classification (NCBI taxonomy): domain Eukaryota; kingdom Metazoa; phylum Chordata; order Ceratodontiformes; family Protopteridae; genus Protopterus; species Protopterus annectens. Next base: position 301,804,403 of record NC_056728.1, read on the forward strand.
TAGGATACTGCTCAAGGTCAGGGTCATACCTGCTTGGGCTACATAATCAGAGAGCTCCTCAATGTCTCTTTTCATGTAGTCCAAGGAGGTACGTCTCAGGTCGTTTACACCAGCGTGGACAATGACTGAGTCGTACTTGTACCTGCTGTTGAGAGACCTGAGTGCTTGCGTTATGTGGCGGATTCTAGCGCCCGACAGGCAGCTTACTGTGACCTTCTCCTTACTCAGTCTGGTGAGCGGGACATCAGTGTGTCTGACTATGGAGTCACCAATGACTAGTGTGTCTGGCATTGTCTTTGGCCTTAAGGGCTGTGACTGCTTGACACTCTGACTGTGTGGTCTATGTGTTGCAGGTGTTGTGTTCTGAGGTGGTAGTTGTTTGGGTGTCTGCTTTGGTGGCCTCTGCTGTTTTGGTAGATTTTTGATCAGAGCCTCCGAGTATGTCTTTGTGTGTTTATGTGTATGATTTGAGGTTGTGATGGTACTATGTGAGACTGGGTCTATAGTGTGTGTGGTTATCTTCTCCTCCTGTCTGGTCTTGCCAGTCCTATGTTGAGAGAGCTCAGCCTCCAGTTTGGCCGTATAGTTGCATTTCTCGCATGTATTTGTGTTTTGTGGGAGGAGGAGAGGGTTGTCTGTGTACATGAAGTTTTGGATATGAAAGGGGAACAGACTGTTGCACAGTCTGGTGAGTAGAACAAGGGACATCTGGTGATTTAAGTGGTAAGATCCTCTCCCCGCCCTCAATGTTGGATCTCATTGACTCAGGTGAGCAATGTTATGCTCCCTCCTCTATTAAACTGTTGGGGAGCAGTGTCACACTACTAGAAATTTGAGACAAGTGGTTGAACATGCTGCCTGGTTGGGTTAAAGTATGGTAGAAGTTATTATCCTAGTGTCTATGAAAGATATGAATAGTCTAGCATGCTGCCCAGTAGTTTGTGGTTTGTTAATTTGCTATGCTTTAATAAAGTTGTGCTGTTATTGCAATAAGGCTGATTGCAAGCCGTGAGAGTCTTGAGTTGTTTATTTGTTAGTTTGTGGAAGGGATAGGCCAGTGACAAATCATTTTTTCCTGGAAGACTAATTTACATACTGCTATCTTTCTCTAACACCTCCTGTGGCATCTAGTACAGCGATGTAACAGCCTGCTTGTTTACTGTGAGCATTCCCAGTTCATTTTCTCACCCGGCAGCTTTGATAGTTTAGACAGCCTGCAGTTCCTTCACATACTGCTATCTCTCTCCATCTAACACCTTCTGCAGCATCTAGTACAGCCAGGGTTGCCAGACGTCCCTATTTGGGCGGGACTGTCCCAAAATCACCAGCCTGATCCCGAGTCCCGCACTGCCGGTTTAAATCCCGAGCAGCCTCCGCTTTTTTTTTTTTTTATTGGCCTGTATACCGGCATACGGGCCAATCAAAAATCGCTAAACATGGAGCTTCTTGTGTTTAATGAGGAAGTTCCGCATTAAACACAAGAAGCTCCGTGGTTAGCGATTTTTTATTGGCTTGTATGCTGGTAGACAGGCCAATCAAAACATCGCAAAACAGAGCTACTTCTGCTTAATGCGGAACTGCGATGTTCCGCATTAAACAAAAGTAGCTCCGTGTTTTGCTATTTTTGATTGGCCTGTATACCGGTATACGGGCCAATCAAAAAAAATCGCAAAACAGAGCTACATTTGTTTAATGCGGAACTGTGATGTTCCGCATTAAAGACGTGGAAGACCTTTTTTTTTTTTAGTCTTCACTTACAGTGAAAGACTTTTTTTTTTTTTTTTTTTTTTTTAGACTTTGTCCCTACCTGGCCAGTCGGAAATCTGGCAACCCTGAGTACAGCGATGTAACAGCCTGCTTGTGTACGTAATATAAACTGTTATCCATCATAGTTTATGGAGGACAAGAAATAATCTTTGTACTTTTTACATTGTGTGTGCGCTGGTCTCAAATGCTATGGATTAGCCCCCCCCCCCATTGTCTGTTATACTAACCTCTGTTTAAACAATTTGTTCTTTAAACAGTATTTGCCCCTGCATTTTATTTTTGTTTTTAATAGTACTCACTTTACCAGTGTTTCTTCATTAACCTCCATTTTTTTAATCTCCTTGCAGATTTCTAGCTTGTAGGTTTTTGCAGGGTCTTTGTTTCTACAGTATCTGTATTAGTTACTCCTACCTAGTATTTGCTCCTAGTGTTCTTGTGCCCCTTGCATTTTTTTCTTTTGGTATAATCAGAGCTTATAAATACTGGGTATGAAAGGGCACCAATTTTCAAATCCTTCAGTTTAGTTACATGGTATTTCTGATACCAGCATGCGCACTGTGTAAGTTAGCTATTGTATTGTTCTAATGTTGTGACTTGTACTTTGTAGATATTTAATTACAGAACTCATTTTTATGACTATTGTGGCTGCATAATTTGTCTCCCTTATAGAGCGGATGAGTTCATTTGTCATGTACTGCCTTGTCCTTTCTTATTTAACTTGATGCATTTGACTGGTTATTGTTACATTGGTTGTTAACTGCAGTTGTCAACTTTGTAGTAGTCATATCTGTTTTAGTCTCAGTATCTTTATGATTTTTGTGTAGTTTTTTCAGTTATAGTTTTATTTTATGTGCATTTAACTATTATTATACTGCATTTATATCTGTGACTCCTTTTTCCACTTGTTAATATATTGCATTTTTCTCATTCTTTTTCCAGTTAACTGTGAGCACTCTCATCTCATTTTCTCACCTGGCAGCTTTGGTAGTTTAAACAGCCTGCAGTTTCTTCACATACTTCTAGCTCTCTATATCTAACACCTCCTGTGGCATCTAGTACAGTGATGTAACAGCCTGCTTGTGTATGTAATATAAACTGTTATCCGTCATAGTTTACAGAGAACAAGAAATAGTCTTTGTACTCTTTCAACTGTGTGTGCGCTGGTCTCAAACACTATGGGATAGGCCCCCCCCATCCCATTGTCTGTTATACTGACCTCTATTTAAACAATTTATCTTTTAAAAAGTATTTTCTCCTGTGTTTTATTTTTGTTTTTAATAGTACTCACTTTACCAGTGTTTCTTCATTAATCTCCATTTTTTATCTCCTTGCAAATTTCTAGTTTGTAGATTGTTTTTTTGCTGGGTTGTTGTTTCTTCCCGCTTCATACACCATGCATGCTCACTCCACTCCTCTGTCCTACCTCCATTCCCACACAAACCCACTTCAATTACATTTATAACTATTCCCTGCCCACCTTTTTTTCACCTTTCCTCTAATCACAGCCCTCCACCTCCATACTCCTCCCACCCATCACATCAAGCTATCATACATACACCCTTCTTCACTATCTACATATTTTCACCTCCCACTCTCTCCCTAGACCTATCTTCTCTATTCCCTTATTACACACCCCTCCTCCTACCCCACCTTCCACCCTTTATGGCTGCCCTTCCTGGTTACTTAGGAGTATTAGTTTCTTCCTTGTCTCTCCTCTCCCTCTGCCTTACTTAACCTCCAAACCTGACTCACAATTCACAACCAATATCTCAAATTCTTTTATCTCAACTTTAATCTGCTATGTCTCTTAGACTGAACAGTTTTCCTTTTACACTTACTATCTACCTCTCTCTTCTAAACCTAACATCCTTTCAAACACATTTCATACCTCCCACACCATCCCCATCCACATCTATTCACTCACACAACCTCCCCAGCTACTCAGCCATCTGGTCATCTCTCTATAGTACTGACTTAATACTACTAAAGAAACCAACCATCCTTTCCCCTAATCACAACCATCCTTATATCTACAACTTTAAGTACTTCCAATGCATAAACAAGAAACCTCTACCCACCTATTTCTCTGTTTTCAGGTGAATTGGTCCTGTGTGGTGACATACATCCCATTTCTGGTCCTTCTCCTTCCCCCACTTCCCCCAATTTCACTAAATCCCTAAACTTTACCACTATTAATCTTCAAAGCATTAGAAACAAAATTTCCCAATTGCATGCATGGCTAAAACAACATAAACCAGACTTTACTGCTGTTACTGAAACCTGGCTAAAGCAAGCCATCAAAGATTCTGAATCTATACCTCCAAACTACTCCTGCCTTAGAACTGATAGACTACATAAAAAAGGTGGTGGCGTTGCTTTATTATTCCCTAGTGCTTTTACTGTAATCCCTTACTCTAAGCCAATCCCCCACTTCTCCACATCAGAGCTAATAATAACCTTTCTAAAACTTAACAACTGCAAAACCCAATTGTCATATACATTCCTCCAGGCAATAATACTCCCATTCTTGAAGAAGTTCTTGCCTGGACAACAAGTAATATAAAAAATGAAGCCATTATCCCAGGTGACGTCAATATTAACTGGCTAGATATATCCACCAAAAACTCCTCTACTGATATTAACCTTCACATCTATACTCAGCTAAGCTCTAATATTACTAAACCCAATACAAAGGTAAATAAAGGCTCAATCTTGGATTGGCTCTTGGTCTCTGACCCAGAAAAAATTACCACTTCAGGGACTCTCCCAAATAGTATCAATGATCAATCTTACCATTCATAATACATCAGCCCAGCTCCATACCAAACTTCCACCAATATAGATACACCAGAGATCTTTCCCATTTCTCCCAAAGTCCTTCAATGACATCCTGCAAAAATCTAACTGGTGCCCACTAAAATTTCTCCCACTCAATAACACTGCAGAATTATTTAATTCTACATTTCTTAGGATCCTAAATAATCTTGCCCCACTCTGGTTAAAAAGGTTCAACTCAAAACATGCTATTTGGCTTATAAAGTCCACAAATCTAGTAATGTCCATTAAAGATAAAGCCTGGAAAGCTTGGAAAAAAAAACAAATTACTGTCTAACCTCAATCTATATAAACAACCTTGCAACCAGGCCAAACACCTAGTTATCGAAGACAAAAAAGAATACTTCCAATTAATCCAAGACCAACATAAACTAAACCCCAAAAGATTCTGGGGCATGATAAACTCTCTACTCCACCCTGGAACTAATGAGAATCCATGTCCTAACCCAGAAAAAACACCCTCTGATATAGCTTCCCTTTTCAACACTTACTTCTTTGACACCATAAATAAACTTACAACCTCCTTACCACATATTAAGACTGACTCACCAGGCACTTCACCATTGCACTCCCCTACAAATCCTCTACCTTCTCTCACACAATCACCCATTGCCACTTTCACTGTGAAAAAATGTCTTCATAAACTAAAACCCTGCACCAACGCCCCTGATAACTTACCCACAGAATACTTGCAACTATCTGCCTCTTCCATTGCATATCCTATCAGCATCCTCCTAAACAGATACACTCAGGAATCCTGCATACCTGATATTTGGAAAAAAAGCATTTATTCTACCTCTTCAAAAAGGCAGCAATAACTTTGACATTACAAATTTCCATCCCATTGCCATTCTCTCCCCAATCTCCAAATTTCTAGAGAAATGTATTCACACACATCTCCTCAGTCACTTGATACAACACTAAATCCTCTCTCCAACCCAACATGGCTTTAGGCCAGGACATAGCACTAACACTGCCCTCATTTCCTTCCTTGACACAGTAAACAGAGCATGAGATGATGGATGTTTAGTCTCAGCATTATTTCTAGATCTATCAAAGGCATTCAACACTATGTCACACTCCCTCCTGCTTAATAAAATTGCTCATCTCAGGCTATCTCCCCCTACCCTACAGTGATTTACCAACTATCTCAGTAACAGGCAAACATCTACTAAATGGCTACACTCTTCCTCCTCTTTTGTAACTACAAATATAGGTGTCCCCCAAGGTTCTATACTGGGACCCCTCTTATTCAGCATATTTGTCAATAACTTCCATTCCTCTCTCATCCACAATAATGTCATACAATATGCAGATGACTCAACTATCATCTGCTCTGCTAAATCTGCCTTCTCTCTACAGCATCTCACCCAATAAACATTTACTGCTACATGAAACCTAGATGTCACAGAACCACCTTGCGCTCAACACCAATAAAGCAAAACTTTTAATATTTACCCCCACAAAATCCAGCTCTGTTGATAAGACTCTGTTCACCATTCACTCCCAAAATAACAGCATTATTGAAGTTGTCCTAAAAACAAATTATTAGGTGCCATCATTGATGATAAATTAATGTTCGACCTTCACATCTACAGTAACATCAAAAAAAAAAAAACATCAGAAACTTGGTGCCCTGTACAGGTACAACTGTTTTCTTAGCCTCGCTGCAAAAAAGGGTCTGGCCTTATCATTTCTGCCTCCAGCACTTCTGTACAGTACTCCTAACCTCATTAATCTACAGTCCTCCATGAGAACAAAACTAGTCTTGCTATAACAAAATCGCCAAATTTGCCACAAATGCTAAATATTCTACCCATCACTGTTCCTCTCTACATCAAGTTACTTGACTAGAATTCCAACACTATCTCACATTCTTACAATTAACTACATCCCATAAGTTCATCTACCACCCTGAAACCTGCTCTTCCCTCTCTTCCATACTGACGATATACCATCCAAGCCAATTCCTTAGATCTGAAAACAAAATCCAAGCTCTCAGCTGGCCAAATGTTGTATTCCTATAATGTCTCTAAGGCATGGAATAAACTCCCTCCTTCACTTAGAACAATCAGCAACTTGGCCTCCTTTAAAAAATCTATCAAACTGCATCTCTTCTCTAAATGGTTATGCTCCTGTTCCCAAACGCACAACCCCAACTCCTGATTTCTTTGCTCAGTCCTGTCCCTCTAACTATTCACATCATTCCCTTAACTCTACCTTCTTAACCCTTCCCTGCCTTTCACCTGTCCTTTACAGCCTCTGCATTTCTATTTTCCTACTATAATTGCTCTGTATTCATTCTCCTCACAGCTATGCTCCCACAGATATATTACTTTCATGTACACTGCAATACACTCTATGCTCCATTGTAAATATCATTCACTAGCTTATTCACTGTTGCTTCTATTTCCAGTTTTTATGCGTTGCAATTGTACTGTATGATTGTCTTTTCTATTTATGTGATTATTGTATGTAACTTTGTGTAGTTTTTCTCCCCGGGCCTCTATTGAAAATGGGCTCTTTTCAGGCCCAGTGGATTTTCCCAGTTAACAAATGCAATAAATAAATAAATAAATCACTGCCTATGTCTTTAAGAAGTCAGTTGCTAGGATGGGGTGGGGAGGGTTAAGTGGGAGGTGGATTGAGTGTAGTCATTGGTAAGGTGGAGAAAGGGAGGACAGATTATATTTAAGTACAGGCGTACATAGAGGGAGTTCCCTTTGGCACTCCAGTTGGACTTTCCCACCCTCCATTCCCTTAATGATTGCCTTTTGGGGAAGAGGCAGAAGAAGGATGCTAGTGGTGGTTTAAGTGGAAGACCCTTCTTTCCCACCTAGCCCCATTGTTAGTTGGCTCTCAGTGGCTCAAGGAGACCAATGTTATGCTGCCTGGTCTAGTAACCTGTCAGTGAGCACTGTGATGCTGTTAGAGGCATGCTGCCTAGTTGCCTTAAAGTGTGGTCCAAGTTATTATATTAATGTCTATGAATGAGCTGCATGGGGTATCACACTGGCTTGTAATTTCTGTGTGTTTTAATTAACAAAATTGTGTTGCTATTGCAATAAAGCTGATCACAAGCCATGAAGGCTCTCAAGTTGTTTGTTTGAGGAAGGGATAGGTCAGTAACAACACCCATTGATGTGCAAAATAAAATCAAACTGAAAATGTAGGAGCAGTCACCTTTCAAGGGTGCTAACCACACACACACCAAAAAATGTTGGTTAGTTCAGACGTGCATTTGTAACAGATGGCCACAGCCTCTTATCATTTATGTGCCAATTTGGATTTTTGTATTACACATATAGGAATCTAAATCTAGATATGAATTCCAGATATAATATTCAAGGTACAGTAATCTTTAGTGAGCGCAGACCAAGAAGCCACCCAAGGTATATATGCTCAAAAAACATCGCTTTATTTGTGAAATATCTCATGTAAGAGAGTCATTCATTGCTGTAATACTCATTAACATACTCACTAATTAATGTATTAATTACTATTAATATTTAATAATTCTTTTAATATTGTCTAGCTAATAGTAATGTCTCACCTTCTCCTATGTAATAGTGGTTAATTAATATAATTTATTTCAGTAATTATAAATATAAGGTGCAAACTATTTGAAACTGAAACATGAACTTATTTACATCATCAGTTTTGAGAGACATAGCTGGAGTCAGAAAAGATTACAATTCTGTGAAATTGCAATTCAGCAATTCATACTAAAGGTATTTTTTAAATACTGTGTTTATATATCTTTGTGTTTTAGGACAGGGTACAGGACATCTTCGGGCGGATTCTGTAAAGCTCATGGAGTATGGCTCAGTACAAAGATATCAGCGTGAAATTTGCAGATAACATTGTAATATGCTAATGCACAACAAGAAACTCAATACCTCAGCACACAATGGTGTACCACAGTTCCAATGGCACACTATAAAAATGTGCAAGTAATCCATACATATAAGAAATGGTTGTCCAATAACATACATTAGCAAACAAACAGAAAGAGGATCACACATCAAGAATCCCAATAGTTGTTTAGAAATATACCAAAATCTGTACAGTAAGTTTACGGACGACTACAGAATGTCACTGACTCCATTGTGCTAAACTAAAAAAAACAATGGCAAGGTATCCCAAAGTAGGCCGCATAGCATTCACAGCATAAATGTGTAGGAGTACAAACAGAAATGTCTCAGACAACCAAGGATATTTTCATATGCCATCCACTAATGTTTAATACATGCTTCCAAGCTGCAAGGCTATTTGTAATGCATATATATTCACATCATTCACTACACTAATCTCAGAGACAGCTATGGATATCTATATAATACATGTAGCATTAAATAAATATTGCTTTGGACTTGGATTCTGATGGAATACATACATTTCCTAATAAACTAATTTAAAAGTGAAGGGCAACCATGGCCACTTCACCATAGCTAACAGGTGCTAACAATGAGTTCAGGACTTGTGTGGGGAACATAAGTAATGCAGACACCCAAGGAAAAAAGGAAAGTGGGAGATAGAATAGAAGATGTTGGGTATGGGTGTAGAAGGACAACCAAGCGAGTTGTTGGAATGGGAAAATCTGAGGGAAAGCCAGAGGGTCATGGGCAATTTTTTTTTTTTTGGTGGAAATAGGTCCCATTTCTTCTGTGTTTTTTTTAAGAAAGGAAGGAAAGGTAAACATAGGGATAGAGGAGTTGAAGGTATACATAGCAAGTATACCCATAGAACAAAAAGCATGACACAAGACAGACGAAGGTAAAACATTAAGGATAGGTAAGTTATACAGACCGCACACTGCACAACATGGGCAATGGAAAGCTGACAAACAGGCTCAGGATGCATATCAAACATGGTGACATGCAGAAAAAACAATCTCTCTATTCACTAGCATGTTGTCATATGTCACAAACTGCATGGCACTCATACCTGGATGTATATGACTAATAGTAAATGTGTGTTGTAGGGTAATAAATAAGGTTCACAGTAAGTACAAATTGGATTAATAAATACATATCTAAATAGTCTGAGAGCAATACAGGCACAAGCAAAGCAACATTACAGATGAACAAATGCAGTTCAAGCAATGACAATGGTGGATAACTTCATAGGACAGAATCAAATCTATGACCATGCATGTAGCAAACAACCAAGCACAGTGCCAAACAATAGTACTGCAGAAGAGCAGCAAAGGCTGTTGCATACACAAGTAGGTGTACACAATCAAAACAAACATGTAATGTAATGGGTGTACATTATGCTCATATGCCATGTCAAATGCAACACATAAGTATACATGTGTATGTAGGTATGTCAGTGGCATAAATGGAATGTACATGAAATTAAAGTCAATAGACATACATACACATATGATGTAATAACATGTTAAAATATGTAACTGCACAGAATAATGAATATAGCAGGTTGTGGTCATGGATGTGAGAAAACTACACTGGGTATAATGAGAACAAGGATGTATTCCAAGTATTAGCCAGCAACTTGTGTGTTGATGCCCTGCATTGTAAAATGGCCATACATTTGGCACATGTTCATTGTGTCAACGTAAGACATGACAATGGACAGTCATTTTAACAAAGACAAAATACCTTCAAAAATTACTAGGGAAATATTAAGGTGGGAGGGAGGTGGACAACCTGGGACCACATCAGGATAAACCAGGACACGGTAAGTTGACACAATGCAAATGCAAATGCATGTGTAAAGCACACTGGGTACTGTAGAAGACACACAGACATACATTTAAACAAATGGTAAATATATGACAAATGCCCAGATGGACTGCTGATGTGCACAAAACTGGACATGCATAAAACAAAGTAATGTGCAATCATGTCACATCAACATGTATAGGTAAGAAAGCTGAAAATTGCAAGCACATACGCATATACTGTCATGCAAATGTCAAATAAAGAAACACAGGAGTATGTCAACCATCCTGCTCATTACAGAGCAGAAAATACTCCTGTGACCATCATAACATCACATCAGCAGTACATCACCAAATGCTTACTTGTCAAAGGTACATTTCTGTGTCAGTATGAATCCAACTATGTGCACACACATGTACAATAATAATGTGCACAACTATTTATGGCAGGATTATACCAATGTCACCACATCATGAGTGAGTGTATAAATGCTACATACAACAAACTTAGTGGAATGTACTGTGAATGAATGTTCAGTCTGTAACATCGTGTACAGATTAATGTTCATAGGTTCATAGATTAGTACTAGGCTAACTGCCCTTGTGAGCCATTTGAAGCCTAGCTATTTCCCCCATGTGAGAATCAAACCTTGCACCTTGTGTGTATAAGGTAAACACCTTAACCATTATGCCACTCCTACATATTACTCTGCTGTTTGATGCACTCAAAAAAGGAGGACTGCACATAGGCAGCCTATACCTGTATCTGATCGCCCATGGCATTGGTATTGCCAAATCATGACACAGCACCACATCTTGACAGTGGGACAACATGAAAACTGTCATCCAAAAACATATAGAATGAAATACCTGTATGTTGCACATACCTGATATGGCAATGCAGACATTCAAGACATATGACACTGTTAGAGTTGGACTACGGTCAACACGTTGTCTGTCAGTGGTCCCTATAAAACACATGCTTACAAGCTGCCTGTTGCAGCACTATCAACAGCTAACTGCCGCAATGCCTGGACAGTTGAATGTGTGTATGAATAGAGTAATGTGCTAATTTGTGTCATGCACACACTGAACACATAGTAAATGGCACATGACAATAACATGTACATATGACATATATGTGGCATGCATGTACAAGACTGCATATACAGTCCAATCAAATTGCAATCACGATGTTGGCAGCATAACTGAAGTGGAGCACACAGACAATGCCTACCAACCGGAGGGACCAGGCTAATGTGGATCAGACTCCTGAATGATCTCAAAAGCTATCATCCCGAATGAATCTTACATAGCCCATGCCATCTCATCAAAGAAGGTACCCATCATGTCCCTCACCTGTGTTCAGAGTGCATCAGTGATGACCTCCCGGATCTCCTCCCAAAAATAATTTCTTTCATGGTCATGTAGACATCTCCTCCAGGGTGCAGGTAGGATGTCTTGCCCAGGGGTGGATCCAGATACCTTGGCATTGTTATCATCATCACCATCTTCTTTTGATGAATCTGGCAATGGCCTCACATGTGCACATCAACCTTTCTGGGTTGGCGAACATCCTTGGGTACCATGCTCTGTAAAGATTAATTGCAAAACACAACAGAAGAAAAAACAAAATGTCTATTGCACAGAACAGTCCCATGCAAATCATAGCACAACACAATATCATTATGATGGCAATTTACACAGAAACTGAAACAGATCCATTATGGGCAAAGTTACCTATGGCCCTATATGTCATACTCCTAAAAAGGGCAAGAATATTCAACATGCCATTATAAAAATAAGGAGAAAGATATCAGACATTATTGTGGACAATAAGCAAATCATATGACAACCTTCTGAGACAAGCAGCAGGATATCTCTTGTGTAACGTGTGCATTACCACATAGTCATACTTATTAATTTATTGCAGTGTCATGTTAATGGGAGTAAGGATGTAATGAAGCATATAGTCTAATCTTGACATAAAGACATGCGTGTCCCATGTGGGACATCCCAAAATTTGTGAATAGTGTCCTTTTGGTCGCTTATGTCACCAATGTTTGTGGACTAAAAGTTTGGGAATTCTGAGGATACGTGGAGTGAGTCAACCGATGGGATGGGTCTACAGGAGTAGGGATTGGCCAATGTGTAGTGGTGTGGATACTCCACGAATCCAATGGGAGAATGGATGACTGCAGTGTTAGGGAGGCGTTGGGGTGGGTATTTGGGGAACCAGGAGCCATGTGTATATGGGTATATATGCAAATGAAGCAGCACAGCAATAGTGTATTGGTTAGAGCAACCGCCTAACGAACAGACATTCCCATTCCAAATCCCACTGCATCACATACCATTTACCATCAGTAATCTGTACATGAACATATTGCGACATCTGTTCACTGTATATCCTGCAAAATAACAATTAAAAGTGAAAAAACAAAAATAGCGAGAAATGTAGGAATAGTCACAATCAACACCACGGACCTTATACACAAGTTTATTGAGTTAGCGCTTTCGGAGGGAACAATGTCTCTCCTTCTTCAGACAAAAGTAAAAGCCATTAAACTGTAGGCTTAAATACCACAATCCATGGGCTAATTACATTAATTAGT